>NC_031789.1:1478978-1520729 GCF_001522545.3 Parus major
GAGGCGGCGTGTCGCCACATCCAGGTGGGAAGCGGCCCGGGGATCCCGCTGGGCAGCGCCTCGCTCCGTGAGGGGAAGCGGGGGGGCCTTGCTGGGGGGAAGACCTTCAGTCACCCCCACCAAGAAGGGCACAGGGGGTCGTAGCCCTCCGGACATTCTTCATGAAGGAGAGGGTGGTCCTTGATGTGTGGAGCCTCTTTAACCCCGCCATGAACATCACAGAGCGTCAGTGCTGTGGGGTGCCATTTAAACACGCTCCCCCATGAAGGGAAGGGGGTCCTTGCTTTGGGGAGTCCCTCAGATATCCCCCATTAACGGCACTGGGGGGATCATTGCTCTGGAGGAGGCATTAGCCATCAGCCACAAAGGAGAGGGGGATTCTTGTGAGGAGCCCCTCAGAGGGCAGGGGGAGGTCACTGCTGTGGGGAGCCCCCCAGACACCCATGGTGAAGGGGAGAGCCTTGTTTTATGGACCCCCTCATGAAGGGGAGGGATCGCTACTGTGGGGAGCCCCCAGACACCTCCTCATCTCTCCCCAAGGAAAGTGGGGGGTGCTGCAGCTCTCAGGCACCTCTTTCTCCCCAGAAATAGGGTCCTGGGGAAACCTCGCTCTCAGCAGCCTCTCATCACCCTAAAGCAGGTCCTTTCAAAAGCAGGGGACCCTCACTCCCTGTTTCCCCACAGAGGGACAGGGTCAGGGCCCTGGTGTCATGTCCCAGGCCACTGATGTTGATCCCCAGGTCCATCCCCTCTGCCTGAGACAGACAAGGGACCCTGTGGTGCTGGGCCAGGCCGTGATGGATGGTGCTGGACATATTTCCTGGGTAAAAATAGACCTTTGGTGCTCTGAGCCAGCTGTCACCCGCTCCACCAACCAGCAGACACATTCCCTGAAGTTTCTCAGGGTGCTTTCTCTCTGTCCTCGCTGGGTTGTTCCATTTGCTGTCCCTGTGTCCAATGACACATCCCTAAGGTGTCACCAGTGCTTTGGGCTGCAAAGGCCACTTGTTTGTATCAGTCCAGGTGACAGCTGGGGCACCACCAGACCTGTAGGATCATAAAGTGTGATGGAACTCCAGAACAGCCTCCTGAGTGTTATTTTCCCACATCTCTTGATTTCCTCCCCCAGTTCCCTCCTATCATGGATTCACTCTTCCTCAAATTAACCAGCCCTCTCAGCTGACAGCCACAAAAAGGCAATTGTTTTTCCTGTTGCTGCTTTTAATTGGATTTTCTTTTAAATGCTGTTTGCCTGGTTTATTTATGGAGAGGGAGAAAAGTGTAATAATGCATCTTGTCTTCAGAAGTGTTCAGTTAAACTTTCCTTTACACAACCATAGAATCATGGAATGGCTTGGGTTGGTGGGGACTTTAAGGCCCATCTCTTTCCACCCCTGCCATGGGCAGGGACACCTTCCACTATCCCAGGTTGCTCCAAGCCCTGTCCAACCTGGCCTTGGGGGACTTCCAGGGATCCAGGGGCAGCCACAGCTTCTCTGGGCAAAATATATTTATATTCTAGATTGGCAAATGACTCCCCCTCCTGGTTCCTCTTCTTTCCTTGCAAAGAGCACCTGTAGAAAAGACTGGTTTAGGGGTAAATCATATCTGACAAAAATATATGGCCTGCAGATGATTTTTCATGTGGTTACAGTGATTTGAGGTTAGAGTCTGATTGAGACTTTCAGGTTGGACCAACGCACTAGGACATGCAATACCACTGAAACACCAGATTCTCCTTCCCTGGGAGGTGTGGGATAACTGAGCGGGTTTTTCTCTTCATATTCCTTTCAGACCGTGTTTGTTGGGAAGAACAAGCCACAGAAAGATCCCCTGAGCTCTTTCCGCTGGCAGGGCTTCAAGCTGGAGGAATATCTCATCGGCCAGCCCCTCGGGAAGGGCTGCAGTGCTGCTGTGTACGAAGCAGCTATTCCCTTCTGTCCCGGTCCTCGGGATCGTGTGGAGAGCAGCCAGCTCCCAGCCGTGCAGCAGGAGCGTGGCTCAGCTTCCCAGGGGGCTGAAGAGGAGCCTGTAGTGAAGCACCAGCCAAGAGGGGCTTTTCCCTTAGCTATCAAAATGATGTGGAACATTTCGGTAAGGAGTCGGCGCCGGATCCCCCGTGTCTGTCGCTGGGGAATTCTGGCTGGAATGTTTAATGCTGAAGTGTTGAAAGCGCTAATTATGGAGCGCAGGATGATGTGTCACAACAAAGCTATGGGTAGGTGACACTGGAGTGTTAGTGAAGAGTCCCAGAGCGAGGTAATTAGCATTCATCATCCTCTGGAATCTGCACTGAGAGCTGCTGCTGGAGCTGTTGGGTATGGAGGTGATGTTTTGGGAAGAAAAGGTTTTTCTGAGGCTGGTTCTATTAGAAAGGTCTGAGAAGGGGAAAGCCACAGCTTTCCTTTGCCAGTGATTTAGGAATTGGTGTCTTGTCAGGTGGGTTTTCTTCCTGAAGAGTCAGTGGTCTCAGGGTGCACAGTAACCTGCCTGCTGTGTCCCCTTGCCATGAGGTGGCTTTCCAAGATCTGCTCCAGTGTTTCCCAGCCTGGGTAACTGAGGATCCAGTTCCTCAGTGTGGCTCTTCCCTGTTTAAAAAAGTCCACGTGGCTTTCCCCATGTGAAAAATATTTCAAGAGAATCTTCCAAAATGCCAACGTCTGCAATCCCTTGGACTCCAGAAGTAACTTGGCATTTAGCTGTGGGCTCTTTGGAAGTTGAAAGTGAGTGCTGAGGTGTAGTTTGAATTGCTTACGGTCAAGGATGCATTTGAAGTGACAAATAGATTTCTTTCTACAAATAAAGGCCTTGCATCTTCCCTAGGTAAACTCTTCAAGTAGTTAATTTCCTTCCCTGATTTTGAAGGGAGGGAAGTCCTGGAATCTGGTCTCAGTCCAGCTCCAGACACAGTGCCAGCATCAGGATTATCTGCTTTCAGCTTGCGTTGTGGCCAGATGATTTTGGAGCTGAAACCAAGGTGGGGTGTGATTATTGTTGCAGGCTGGTTCCTCAAGTGAGGCCATCCTCGATGCCATGGGCCGAGAGCTCGTCCCAGCCACAGGCGCTGCCTTGTCCGGGGAGTACGGGGCCATCTCTGGCCACAGGTATGGAGGTGGCAAGGTGCTCATTTTACCCCTTGATTAATTTTTGCAGCAATTAGGGCTTTCTAGAATAGCTGCTGAAAGCAGGTAAAGCTGGGGATTGTTAAATTTGTTGGCGTGCATTGCTAAACTGTGTGGTTCAGAGGGGTTTGGGAGGGTGCACCAATAATTTGGGAGTGTTTGAGGTCCCACCAGGGTGTGGTGGGTGTCTGTGGCTGTTTTAACTTCCCTGTGTTGAAATGTGTTGGCATTTGCTGAGGTAAAGGCTGGAGGAGCCACAGGTTAAACACCATTTAAATTTGTATTGTGATGCTGTTTTAATTGCACTGCTGCAGTTGGTAACAGTTTGAGTGCATTAAACATCAAATGATTTCACTAAAAAATTTGACTGTGAGGTTTGAGAGCTGGTTTGGTGTAAAATGGGTGCTGGACAGGGAGCTTGAAACTGTTTTAGTGCAGGAAAACTGGTGAGAAGGAAAATGGAAATTACTCAGTTCCTACTCTTTGACCTGAGCAAACAGCATGAAGGTGGAAAATTTCATGGAAACTTCTAAATTACCTCAAGTTAGCTATCTTTCTGTTCAGAAATACATCTTTTTGTTCCATTTGAAACAATGGAGTCCACAGGCCAGATTGTCTGATTTAAATTTCAAATCCATCCTGGCTGCCAATACAAATGCATAATGAATGCTGTGCCCGTGGCTGGCTGGGAATGGAGTAGAGCAGCCAAAGGGATATTTGACATTCAGGGGATGAGAGATCTGTCTTGCAGACAAATAGGTAACCTGCTTTTCAGGACAGGGAGAACTTCCTGCCTGTGCCATGAAATAGAGGGTCTAAATTGATACTCCCAGCGTGAAGTTGACCTTTATTATATGTCTAACAAAGTAATTGCATTTGGGTGTTATTCTCTAGAGCAGCTGTAGCTCTTTTTGAATGGAGAAGCAGCCTGTGCCTGGCTCTGCCTTTGTTAGCAGCATGGAAGGGTTAGTGGGGCTTGAGGAAAATGAAAGCTGAATGTTTTGTGTGTGGGTTTTTATCAAAGCTTTGTTTGTAGTGCAGGTAAAGCACCTTATTTCCTGTTTGGCCATTGTGAATAGGGAAATCCAGTTACAGCAGAGCCCCTGGGAGGCCTTGGTCGGCTCAGTTTGCTCTGGGAGGCACCAGGCTGGATTCTGAGCTCTGGAGAAGGTGCTGGAAGACACCCATTGCTGCTGTGGGTGCTCTGCATCCACCTGGGAAACGCTGGGCTGGGATGCTGGTTGGGAAATGGGCCATGAAACTGCTGCCCATGTTCTTGCTCAGTGAATGGATTCCAGGATGTGTCTGTTTATTTAACATACAGTCCTGTAATTCACCCTGTGCAGCTTTAATCTCCCTCTGATGAGGCTTCCAGTGCAGAACAAACATATTTGCTCACTGCTGGGGAACCCTTTGGTGTGGAGGACAGGCCATAATAATGAAAAATAATTCCAGCAATAACAGCAACGTGCCAGTGATCCACCAGAACCAGCTGAGGGATTGGTGCAATCTGTGGTGTCTTTCCTCTGCACAGAAAACCTGTCCTTGGGAGGAAGAAGCTGCAGCCTCACCCGAATATAATCCAGGTGATCCGAGCGTTCACATCCTCCGTCCCTTTGCTGCCTGGAGCCTTTGCTGACTATCCTGATGTCCTCCCTTTGAGCCTGAACCCCAGAGGGATCGGGCACAGCCGCACCCTCTTCTTGGTGATGAAGAAGTAGGTGGAGAGAAGCTGGTTAACGTGACTTGGGTACTCTGTCCCCGCAAAGCTGGGCTCTGGGCTGCTGCCAAAGAGCAGAGTATGCTCTTGGAAACGCCTCCCAGGACCTGTTCCAAGTCCTTGAGGTTCTGACTGTGCTTCCACAATGAAGACAAACCGTTCTTTTTAATAATTACCCCAAATTAAAGTGAGAAATGTGGAGTTTGTCCCCATTTGTCTGCCCTTCTGAGCCTGAACTTCACCCGTAGTCTGAGCACAGTGCTAGAGATGGAGTAGAATCTGTAATGAGACGAGCCAACACTGAGGTTGAACTGCCAGTGATAAGCCTCCAGGATGATAATCCCTGTTTTTTTTTTTCCCCTTGTTCTGCCTAGTTACCCCTGCACGCTGCGCCAGTATCTGCAGGAGAACACTCCGGATGTTCGCCTCTCCACAGTGATGATTCTGCAGCTCTTGGAAGGCGTGGACCACCTTGTTCGACATGGAATAGCACACAGAGACCTCAAGTCTGACAACATCCTGGTTGAATTTGATTCTGGTACGTAGATCCCTGAGGATAAATGCCAGTTAATTCACAGAAGTGTTTCGGTCATGTTGGTATTTGGGGAAATCTCACCCAGCTGTGTGTTTGGGGAAAAGAAGCATCAAACCTTTTGAATAATCTTCAAGGTTTAGTTTTTGGCTCAGTGTTTGCTGTCACTGCAGCAAGTCATTGATCCTGTCTGTGCCTGAGGTTTTGGATCATTAACATGGAAACAGTGTATTGCTGAGGTGATGGATTGCATGAGCACAGCCAGCATTGACTGGAGCATCCTGGAACACCACATTTGGAATGCTGCAGGAGCCTTTGCTTCAGGCTCTTGGTTCTGTCATCTTTCCCAAGCCAAAGAGGGCAGGGAGCCTCTTAAATTCCCACCCCATGGCCAGGTTAACAGTGCTGCACCCTGGGATGATGAAACATGGGTTGGGAGGGAAGGGATGCAGCATTTTCATCGATGTGTTCTCCTGTCAGTCCCTAACAGCAGTTTTAATTACCTGAGCTCTTTTTTGGTGTGATTGAGAGTCAAATCAGCAGGAAGCAATAGGAGGCAGGCAGCTTTGTGTAATTAGGAGTGGAAGAATTTGGTTGAAGAGTATCAGGGAGAGAGAGACACAGAAACCACTGGAATCCACCCTGCCTTCCTGGAGACTGACCCAAGAGGCGGGCAACACAGAGGATTCTGTGTTCCTGGGGCTCAGGATTTATAATCATAAAATCATGGAATGATTCCAGCCTTCCCTGGGTTGGAAGGGATCTTGAAGCTCTTCTCATTCCAACACCCTGGACAGGGACACCTCCCACTAAACCAGGTTACTCTACTGAACATCTTCACCCACAATCTTGGTGAGGGGGTTGAATGTCCCCTGAGTCAGTTTGCAGAGGACACCAAGCTGGCTGTTGATGTGATGTGTTTGGTGCTGCCAGGTCCTCACAAACTGAATGCTGTTGTTCACAGCTGGCTGCCCCTGGCTGGTCATCACTGACTTTGGCTGCTGCTTGGCAGATGAGAGCATTGGCCTGAGGCTGCCCTTCACCAGCTCCTACGTGGATCGGGGTGGCAACGGCTGCCTTATGGCACCTGAGGTAAATCCCTCTGCTTTCTGGGGCTGGTTTTCTGCTTTTCCTGCTGTCAGGACTAGAAGTTTTGGTGGTGTGGAAGGTTTGTGTCTCACCTTGGGTTAGGCTTGGTGAAACATCTGTGCTGAACTATGGCAAATAGACACCTTGAGCTCTAACAGGTGAAACATAATCAGTTGGTGGTAAGAGGTAGAATCAGCCTTTCCCCCTCAACAAATTTACTCTTTATTCAAGCCCCTTTCTATGTAGCTATTAAGAATTTAATGCAGCAGTGCTTGTGTTGCAACAGTAGTATTTGGCTGAAGTTCAGGGCGGTTGTGAAATTATTTGCAGTTCCATTTTATTTCTCTGATGATAAGCCAAATAAAAACCAAGACACCCTTAACTGTCTGCTGGGCCTGGAGCACCTTGCCATGGAGTTGGCTGTTCATCTACAGGTCTCCTGTCTCTGTGATTCCAGCAGGAGAGAGCCCTGGTCATGGGCAACAGCTAAAGCCTCAGTGCAATGTTCAGACTCCTCCCAGCATCCAAGGGCTGAGCAGTGCCAGGGGCTTAGAGCATTCCAGTAGGGAATATTTACACCTCAGATTCAGATTAAACCCACCTTTGGACTCAGTGTCTAAGTTTATTAGAGGGAAAATGCTGCTTTGAGCATTAGAAATGGAATTTCAGCACAGAGGCTGCACTCGAGCTGTTTATTTGAGTAGCTCCCTCTCTGTGGCAGGTGATCACAGCATCACCTGGTCCAGGCACAGTGATCAACTACAGTAAAGCTGATGCCTGGGCTGTTGGAGCGATTGCCTACGAAATCCTGGGCCTGGCCAATCCTTTCTATGGCTATGGGGACTCAACTCTGGAAAGCAGAAGTTACCAGGAGGACCAGCTGCCAAGCCTGCCCCACCATGTGCCCCTCGAGGTGAAGCAGGTGGTAAAGATGCTGCTTCAGAGAGATCCCAGCAAGGTAAGAAGCTGTTCCCTTCAAGATATCTTCTTTGGGAATATCTCTGGTGGATCACTTGGCCTTGGAGCAGGTACAGGGGTTAATCCAGATCTCACTGCAGGATCAAAGGACAACATAAGGATCAAAGCTAAAAATGTCTTTGCTGAGTGGTGCTGAATCATTTCAGGGATTTCAGGAGATGTTTGTGTCGGGACCAGACCTCACATTGGAGGGTTACACACAACATTATATATATATATATATATACAATAACAGTCTCAAAGAGCTTTCTGATTCACAGGGTGGTGCCTTTGGGGGGGCCCAGGGAGTTTTGGAGGTACCAGTGCTCTGTGCTGGTGATGTGGCTGAGTGCAGCAGGATCAGCTAATCTCCCTTCCCCTTTTGCAGAGGCTGTCTGCGAGAGTGGCTGCGAATGTGCTGCACCTGAGCCTCTGGGGTGACAGTGTTGTAGCATCCAGGAGCCTGAAACCTGACCAGATGATTGCCTGGCTGCTCTGCCAGTCTGCAGCCACCCTGCTCACCAACAGGCTGGCAGAGACAAGCCAGGTAGAAACCAAAATGAAGATGTGCTTCTTGGCAAACCTCGAATTTGAAGACCTCTGGGCAGCAATATTCCTGTTGCTGGCTTGGAGAAGCCACTCTGGGTGAAGGAACCCCCTGGAACACAAGCATCCCACATAAATGGCACTTTCTAAAGGCACATAGGAACCTGTCCTTTTCTGTCTGTCTGGAATCCTGTAGTGCTTTAGGGAACAAGCTGCAGGCCTGTGTTTAGGAGCTTGAGTTCCTCTCAAGCAAGTGTTAACCACGCTGCTTTTGTGTCCCTGCTAGAGGAGATGCCCTTGCTTCCTTGCCCTCTGGGGGGAGGATGTGTGGACCCTGCAGGTGTCCAGAGGTGCGTGGTTGGTTTTTTCCCATTTGGGAATTCATTGTGAGTTGTGTGTTGAGTGGAGCAGATTCCTTTCAGAGGGGTGGCTGGGAGGAGGCAGCGTCTGGCTGCTTTTTGCATAGGAACATCACAGTTTAAACAGCACACAGAAATCCAAGCTGGCAAAGGGACCTGCAGTCTCTGTTCTTGGGGTAACCAGGCTGGTTTGAAACTCATTTTCTTCTGAGCTGTGAAGTGACAGCCTGAAAACTTCCTGATGAGGTGCTGCCTGGTAACGTGAGCGTCAGCAGCACTAAAAACCTCGCAGTTGTACGCAGGAGAGTGGAAGCACATCATCCTCAAATCACGCTTATCGTTGTTCTTAACTCTTGTAGCTCTGTGGTGGCAGCTGCCCCAGGCTCCAAGGCTGAGTCAGACTCTCCAGTTAGGGATAAATCTCCAAACAAAGTGAAGTTGGGCAGCAGCCCCTGCTTAAAGAGCTTGGTGTGATGCTCTGCTCTTTTACCTGCCTGTGTTTCTTTCAGTGAAATAATATCCTTTGGTGGGGAGGACGGGAGAAATCAATCTTTAAGTATCAACAGCCATGGTTATGAAACAGCATTGAATTTCATGGCTATAATTGTGTTTAGAGGAACTCGGGGGCAAAGTTATTTATGCTTGTCGCACAATAAATTAAAGATTTAAGCTCTGTGGCTGTGTGGGTTCTCTCAATCCAATTTGGGCTGTGGAGCATTGGTTCTGGGGTGTCTTAAATGAGAATTCAGCTCTTCTCAGTGCTAACTGTGCAAAATGGTGTTTGACTCCAAGTGGAATTTCCTGAGGAGGAACAGACCTTGCCTTGGGGATGTGTTTTGTACTCTCCTGCATGGTAAACTGCTCCTGCAGTTTCCAGGTGGATGACAACGGCTGATACCCCTGATCATCACAGGGTAACCTGCACTCAGAGTTCTGCACATTATTCTGGTGCAGCAAAGAGCCTGGGGAACCGGGGGAAATGAGCTCTTGGGGGAAAAGCTGCAAAAAAAGACCTTTGTAACATTGATCTGACCCAGCCAAAGTCAGTGCTGCTGTTTCTTCCATTACTGAGCTCTTGCAGTGTGTTTCTGCTGCCTTTGCTTTGTGTATGCTTGGGTCTGGCAGTGAGTCCCATGCCCTGGACACTCTGGAGCTTTTTGAGGAGTAAATGCTGTGTGGTGGATCTTTAATGTGAGCTCTCTTTATGCCATGAATACAATTCCCTTGCCTTTCCCTTTTTCTCCTGGGTCCAGTCTCTGTACCAGTAGGGATCAGAATTAGGGGCTGGAGCCATCCGGTGTGTTTGTATTTGCCCAACCAGGGTTTTATCTGTGCTGATGAACTCCACTGGTTGGAAACTTGCTTCCATTGGTTGGAAACTTGCTTCCCCTGGTTTCAATTCCATCCTCAAAAATGGCCTAAAATGCTTGTCCTGCAGCTTGTCCCTCTGCTCCTTAAATCCCTCTTAATGCTTCCCTTGTGCTTGCATTTTGTTGTCCCCACCATGGTTCTGCTGAGGTCAGACTTCCCTTTTGTTTTCTTTCCCTTCTACCTTCCGCTAACGAGACGTTTTTATGATTCTTCAGCGTTTTGGGTGCTTTTGTGGAGTGCAGGTTAAAAGTACAGGCTGTTAATGCAACAAAGGCTGCAGTGCTGTCTGCAAATGCCTGGGGTGAGCAAACTGGGACATCTCCCAGCACATCCCTCCCTCCCTGTCCCGCTAATCCCTGCGCAGGCTCTGGCCCCTCACTGCTGTGTTTGTTCCCAGAGTTTGCCAGGACTGTGGCATTGGGAAAGGGGGTGGCTGGGCTGGATTTCTGCCCTTCCCCAGGCAGTGGAGTGTCCGGTGCACTTTGATCCCTGGAGGGAGGCTTGGCAGAGGCAGCCGGTGCTCTGCCCGAGCTGGGAACGGGCTCTGCAGCACCCCTTGCTGCCTTCCCAGGGTGGGAGTGTGCAGGTCAGGATGAGGCCTCTGCTCTGGGCTGCCTGCAGCCAGCTGCTGCCTTGGAGAGCTGGGCTCTGCTCTCCCAAACCAGCTGTGACCGCTATGGTGACCGCCTCACACCACAGCCTGCGGCCCCCGGCCCTTCTGGCCACCTCCAGCTCTGCAGCCAGTGCGCCTGCAGGCTTCCTCCAGGCCCTGGTCCCAGGGAGCAGAGCCCCCAGCTGCTGGAGCTCACAGTTCAACGTGCCCCCCAGTGCCCTGCTCGTGGCCAGGCCCGTGGGGGTCTGCTCCATGATGAGGCTTCCCGTGCAGGCGTCAGCGGAGGGGCTGGACGTGGTGTTTGTCGGTGTTCCGCTGGACACGGGCACGTCCAACCGGCCAGGAGCCAGGTAAGTGCCAGCCAGGGGAGCTGCTGCTTCCCTCTGGCCACGGGGCATGGCTCTCCTGCGGTGAGAGGAGCGCTGGGAGCGATGCCAGCAGTGCCATCGCCCAGGTTCGGCCCGCGCCAGATCCGCGCCGAGTCCGCCATGGTGCGGAGGTACAACGGCAGCACCGGCGCGGCACCATTCGACTCCCTGCGGGTGGCCGACATCGGGGACGTGAACGTGAACCTCTACAACCTGCCCGACAGCTGCCGCCTCATCCGCGAGTCCTACCAGGAGATCGTGGCCTCGGGCTGCGTGCCCCTCACCTTGGGTAAGGAGCCCGGCTCTCCCTGTCCTGCCACTGCGTCCTGGCTCTGTCAAACTCCGTCACTCAAGGCAGGCTTGGCAGAAGGGGAGTGATGAATCCATCCCCTGCCTGGGCTGTTGTGCTGTGTCGTGGGTAAACTCACAGGCTCTCTGCTGTCAGAGTGTTCTGTGATGCCTCTTCCTTTGGGTCAAAAACGAGGAGGATGGCTCAGTGTGTAAATACAACCAGTGGCGTGGTTTTGGTGTCCTGTTGAGCAGGCTTTGTCCTTTGTGTCCCTCCAGCTGAGCGAGCAGCAGGCTTTGCACGAAGCCTGATCTGGGTGCACGTTCAAGTTCACAGCTGTTACTGCTTGGCATGGCTGAAGGCAGTGAGTGTGTGGGTAACGAGGGGCAAGTCACCAGTTACAGCATCCTCAGGAGCTGATCAAACGTCTATTTATAAGCCCAGTCAAGGGCTCTGCTCCACAGGCTGGCCCTGCTGGCAGTTCTGCGTATCTGGTCCTCTCTAGAAGGAAAACCAGAAGAGAACTTCTCAGGAGAAGTGAGAGGAAGCAACCTGTACCTGGGAGCATTCGTTATCCTTTGGCAACAAAGCCCTGCATAAATAAGTGCAGGATAAATGCAAAGAAGGAGAAAATTACTTAGGAATGAAAGTAATGAGTGCTGAGCATCTCTCATAGTGTATTCCCCCTCTTCCCTGTGTCCTCTTGCAGGTGGAGATCACACCATAACATATCCAATCCTGCAGGCCCTGGCAGCAAAGTAAGTTTCTAATCTGGAGATGGAGAGAAAGGACCTGGCAAAGAGCCTCAGGAAGGCTCCTGGTTTGCTCTCCCTGCTGTTGGCAGGGCCACCATGCACAGGACAGGACTGATGTGGCCACCTTGTCTGGACCAGGCACGGTCCCCTGGGGCTGGTGCACGTGGATGCCCACACGGACACCGGAGACACGGCTCTGGGGGAGCGCATCTACCACGGGAGCCCGTTCCGGCGCTGCGTGGAGGAACGGCTGCTGGACCGCGGCCGCGTGGTGCAGATCGGCATCCGAGGCTCTTCCTACGACCCTGATCCTCACAAATACAGCCGGGAGCAGGTAAACCCATCCACACCCAGCCCCCCTGGGCTCTCCCTGCTGTAAATCCCACCTCAGTGCTTGGCTTCAGGAGGGAAATAAATGCATTTGTGGCCTCTCGTTCCATGCCAGCAGTTTGTCTGCAGGACAAGCGCTCCCAGCTCACTGAGTGCTGAGTTAAAGTGTGTGTGGGGAGTGGAAGGTGTTTCCAGGTGCAATTCTGCAGCAATGAGCACTGTTCCTGGTAGATATTCCCCAGCAGGGCAGGGGATGCTCCTCATCTCCCCCTTTTCCCTAAGCAGGTGCCTGTGTGTCTGTGTTCCCACAGGGGTTCCGGGTGGTCCCGGTTGAGGAGTGCTGGATGAAATCCCTGGAGCCTCTGATGAGGGAGGTGAGGGCACAGATGGGGGACAAGCCCATTTACATCAGCTTCGATATCGACGGGCTGGACCCCGCCTACGCCCCGGGCACCGGCACCCCGGAGATAGCCGGGCTCACACCTGCGCAGGTGAGGGGGACACCACTGCCCTTCCCATGGGAAAGGGATCTTTTGCTCCCTTTAAAGGAGGGTATTTCACCAGCACAGCAAAGTGGAAGTTTAGAGAGGCCAGGAGGTGTTTCCTCATAGCGATGAGGAAGGGAAATGTGGGACTGACATGCTTTGGTCTGTAGAGGTTGGGTTTCCTTACTGGAATATGGGGAAAGCAGAGCCTGGGGTTGTCTGCTAGGTCAGATGTGTTTCTTGATCCCAAATCCATTTTTTCCCCCCTAGGCTTTGGAGATTATTCGTGGCTGCAAAGGCCTGAACATAGTGGGGTGTGACCTTGTGGAAGTGGCACCAATGTACGATGTCTCTGGTGAGTCTGAAGATGCCTTAGGGCAAGAGAAGTGCCTGGCACAGGCTGGGGGTGAAAGCCAATGGATATACAGATTTTTTCCTGTTTTTTGTCTTGTTTTTTTAGGCAATACAGCTCTCCTGGGGGCAAATCTACTGTTTGAGATGCTGTGTGTCCTCCCAGGAGTGAAGACGCTGTGAGGGCAATTCCCACCTGCCCTGGGGCAATGCTACTCCGTGTCCTCAGCCAGGCTTTCCATGTCCCCTTCCTTCAGCCAGCATGGGCTTTGCACCGTGAAATAAATGCCATTTCCCACTAGAAAAGGTACTTTTAGGCTGGGAAAATGTAGGGAACAGGCTAGACACCCCTTTTAACTGGGGTCTGGAGCTTTGGAGTTGGCCTGGGAAAGGGACAGATGAGGCTAATGCCATTTTGCCTCTGGAATGATTCACTCAGCTCACAGGGCTCCGGGGGAAACTGTCACTGATAAAAGGTTTGTCCCATTAGGATGTCACAGCAGGACAATGAATGTAGAAGAAGGGACATGAAGGAGGCCTGAGCCTCCTGCTGAGTAGGGAGATATTTGACTGGATTTCCTGCTGGTGGAATAATCAGAAGTTTCCTATGGAAGGAACAGTTTAATGCTCCTGAAATTTCTGAGAGGACATGGAGGTGAGGTTAGTTTGTACATGGAGACACAGAGCCACCTCATCACACATTAAAATAGTTTATTTTGGTTGCGAACCTGTAATTGTCTTAAATCAAAATGACATCAGTGCCTGTTCACAAATACAAAAACAAAACCAAACCAAAACAAAAACCCCCAAAAATAAAAAAGACAAGTTTGCCAAATAAGTTAATTCCCCCCCCTCCCAGTATCAAAAGTGCAAAATAGGTACCTAGTTCTCAGTCCTACTTGTCAGGCTGCGCTCGTGTCCTGGCTCCTGTGGGTGAAGGGCAGAGGCAGGGACAGGGAGGAGTTTGGGAACAACCTCCACTCTGGGGCTTTGCCTCAGCTCTGAGCACTGTGCCATCACTCAGATCTCACTAGGAAAGTGCACTAGGTCCCAATCTCCTCAATCTTTGGATTAGGAATCACCACGTGTGGAACAGAATGGCGAGTGTTCAGAAAACGACGGGGGTGACGGCTCACGGCTGCTGGGAGAGGGCAGATCCTGGGGTAAGCAGCTCTGACCCTGGTCTCGAGACAGCAAACACCCAGAGTGCCACACTGGCACTGCAGCCAGCTAAACCAAGGGGCAGAGCAGCTTGGCTTTTGTTTCAACCCAGGAAACCAAAAGTTTCCATTAAAATCCAGGAGCTGTGCTCCTGTCCAGCCGCAGCCGGCACAGGTGGATTGATGGAAGCACTCCCTCAGCTCAACCCTGGCTGAAAGGGGAGGTTACCTGTGCTGAAAAGAAAATAAACCCAAGGATTCTGGCAGCGTGCAACACACACAATGGATGTGAAGGCCATAAAGCCTTCTCCCCTTCCTCAGGGTTGGGCTGAATTGCCTCACTGTAGCATAACTAGGCACTTTTTTTTCATGAGTTGAGGGTTTTCTCCTTGTTTCTGATCAGCTGAAGAGAAAGCAGAGATCCAGAGAGCATTCTTCCTCTACTAAGACATTATGTGGAGCCTTTTGCTGGGCTAAAACCTATTCCAGCCACATCCTGCATGGCAAGCTGTGGGAAAAGTGCAGGAGTGCTGTGGTGATTGCTTCAGCCAGGTGGAAATCAAATCTAGAAGCACCAGGCTGATGTTTCACTCTATCTCTGCTCTCTGTCAGCATTACCTGTGCACGCTCACAGGAGCTTCACAGGAGCTCCTGGGCAGGGAGAAAACCTCACCTTCCTTCCTTCCCTCTACTTTGGTGCCTCATTCTGCAGCCCAGAGGTTGATGAACCTCACGTGGGGATCATTTGTGGCATCGCAGCCTTTATTTGAAGCACGTTTTACAGGGGATCTGAGGTACCTGTGGGGGTTGGAGCGTGCCAGTCTGCTCCCAGGATGGGGAAATGCCATCAGGCAAGGCTTTGGGAGCAATCAGGGCATGTAGGGAGTGCAGTGACTGGAGCATTCCCGGCTTCTGTGTGGGATCAGCAGCTAGCTCAGGGCTTGGCAGCTATTCCTACTGACTGCCTGCTCTGCTAAGATGGTAACTAAGGTGGCAAGGGCTGAGTCTGGAATGAACAGCACGTGTTCACCGAGTGCTCTGTGTTCCAAGCCTTGTGGCAAAGGCCACTGGCTCTCACCCCTGTGCTTTGGCAGTGCCTGACGGTGCCACAGGGCTCCAGATCCACGGAAGGAGGAGGCCTGGGTGCCACTGTCAGCCCTGGAGCAGTGAAAACAAAGAACAAACCGCACAGGATTTCAGTCCTGGCCACAAAGAGAAGCCCTGCTGCCTTGCTCAGTCACCTGAGGAGTGTTAAGCAGCCAGGAAGCTGCTGCTTGTCCTCCCTGTGCCTTTCAGGGCCACCCTTTCCCTGTGGTGTTGGAAGCAGCTGTCGGGGCACTGCTACAGCAAAGCATCGTCCAAACCCAGGGCTGTGCATCTGCTCTAACCTCCCACACCCCCACCACTTCCAAAAGAAACACCCAAGCAAACAAACACAAAGCCACGGGAGCAGCCTGAGTGTGGAGAAGTGGAGGTTTTTGGGGCAAGAAGGAAACAGGTGAGAGGCTGAAACCCAACATCTCAACCCCTGACTAAACCAAAGGAGCTTCACACACACGCTCTGATGATACAGCACTTCTGGGGCAACATTTCAAGAATACAATCGTTGGAGGATGAGGTTCCTCGATACAAAGGAAGGTTGGTTGGTTTGTACTACAGCTGGAAAGGTGTTTGCAAGGAGCCCAGGGGGCTCCCTGGCAGCTACGTAGAGGTTTTTTACACATCTACTGGCTCATAGCAGCTCACGCCTACAATCTGAGGACGCAGGTAAAGTTATGGCTCTAGGATACATCGTCTAAAATCGACAGAAGCAGAAAAGGCATCTGAAAAATCAACGTGACATTTAAATGGCTCAACACTTTGACAGTATTTTACGGCTGTGCCCTTTCCCTCCCTGTTATGGTTCAGCTGGTGAAGCTGCAGGTGGAACCATGACACGAGGAGCATGAAACATGCAGATCGCCCACGAGCCCGCACCACGGGGGAGTCCCAGCTAATTTTTGCTACGAGGGAGATGCTCCTGACCAGATTCTGCATCACTTACCACGGGGAAAGCCGAGAGAGTACGACTGCCTGGTGGGAGGAGGCCTTTCAGAAGGGCAGGGCCTGGAGGGGTCTGCAGGGTCTTGCCAGAGTTACACCATGCACCATGGGCTAAGCACACGGGGACGGGGAGGGAGAACCGCGATCTGGCCTGCGCCGCCGGCCGCGGCTGGCGCGGACCCAGGGAAGTCACGGATTTCTTCAACCGAGGTAAAACAAGAGGTGGGACGGGGGTGACTGGACGAGAGAGGCAAAACAGATTTCTTGGCTCTTCGGTTGTACGGCGTCCAAACGCACGGCGGGGCGCTGGGGGGCACAGGGGTGCGCTTGGCTGCGCTCCCGGGCTCCGGACGCGGGAGGTGTGTTCTGGTTGCCGGCCCCAGGAGAGTTCATCTAAAACCTAAGGTCCATTCATCATCACGCTTGTTTGAGTATTCCTGGAAAGAGCTGTCCCTTGTCATCTTCATAAAAAGTTTGTCCCCTTAGAATCTCTGTGAAGTCCCTCAGTCTAGTGCGGGCCACGAGGGGATATAGAACCTCTGTAAGGAACCCTCTAGAAGGCGTTCCATCCAAAAGGATAATTTGTGTAATTTGTTTTTAATGGATCTAGATCCCGGGCTGCAGGAGGATTTCCCTCTGGCTTCCGCATGTTGTAAAGCATCGTAATCCTCGCACGCTCCCAG
Source organism: Parus major (assembly GCF_001522545.3). Taxonomy (NCBI): domain Eukaryota; kingdom Metazoa; phylum Chordata; class Aves; order Passeriformes; family Paridae; genus Parus; species Parus major. Next base: position 1,495,752 of record NC_031789.1, read on the forward strand.
GGTTCCCCCCTCGTCCCCTGATCTGTGAGGTTTAAAGAGGCAGAAGTATTTCTTGTGGCCGTTCAGAGCCAGGACATAGCCCGTGTAGTCACGCTCCAGGAAATGCTTGTCGTACTGGTTTGGGATGGGGGCTGCATCCTGGGCAAACTCCAGCAGATACTCCAGCCACTCTCGGTGCTTGTCCAGGCTGAGGAAGGAGAAGTGAAGAGAGCTGCTCCTGTGGGAAGAGCAGAGAAGATAGTGGGATTAGCACATGTTGTCCTGGGTCTGGCTGGATTCCTGCTGGACAGCAATCGTCAACAAGGGCAGGGCTATGCTGCGATGCCACAGCTCCTTTTTCAGCTCAGTGTATGCAGCCCTGTCATGTTCTCTTTGTCAAAACACGGCTACAGCCAAAGTGGCACCAGCACCTGACCCCTCTGGCCACCATCACCCAGTCTGGCTGGGAACAGCCAGGTTTTTGGTGGCTCATTGCCACTGGTGAGGGCAGAGGCCACTTCGCTCACCAGAAGTGTTCACTCCTGGCAATGGAGCCAACCCCGCTCCTCACATGTCACCAGAGCAGCATCACACAAGTGGTTAACACAACAACAGAAGCCCAGGAGAGGGCCTAGCTCACCCTGTGAACGTGTAGACTTCCAGGGCAAACTTCTGGAGCAGGGGGGTTTTGGTGGAGTTGGACAGGATCAAGACGACGTTCATGTGCCCTGGCCTCAGGCGCACCAGGTTACTGGTGTAGTTGATGTCTGTTAGCTCAGTCACCTCAACAAAGCCCTTTTTGGGAATCCTGCTGCAACAAAAAAACAAGTGAAAGGGGTGCAAGGGACTGGGAGCAACTGCGGATGGAGAAACTGTGAGCCCGTTATGTCAATCCATCCCTGGGCCCTGCAGCAAAAGCCAGTGTAACTGGTGCAATGGCTTGGTGTGCACCTCCCTCAACGAGTGGGTCTGACCTTTACCTATCCCCTGAGGATGCTCTCTTGGGCAAATTCAGTGGGAATTGTTTAATAAACAGCTAAGTGTCCCCCTGTCCTTGCTGGCTGCACACTGTTCCTTGCTGTGCCTGCACTGCCCTGCACAACAACTGCACTAAGAGCAACTTCAGCACTTCTCTGCTCCTCACTAACCCTCCCTGCACATGTGCTGCCTGAGCAATGCTTCTGCAGAAAACATTCTGGAGAAGTTAGAGAGGGAACCTGTTACTCTCTTTGCTGAAGCTCGCGTCGTTCTTCTCTGTCTTTGCGGCCGTTTCTTCTTTCCCCGAGGGTGGAGCGTCCCTTGAGTCACTGGAATCACTGCAGAGGAAGGGGGTTTTGTGTGTTTAAAGCCTTGGAGTTGGACTGAGGAGCTGTCCCTGAGGGCATTTTGGTGTGCACTCACCTGAAAGCCTGAACAATGACGGTGCCAAAGAGAATGAAGAGCGCGGAGAAGAGCAAGGACAGGAGTGGCATCATTTCTCGCCTGAGGGGAAGATGTGCAAGCAGCAGTCAGGTCTGAGTTCACATTTTCTGCCTCAATTTCAGTTCCTGCCTACATCAGGTAACACTGTGTGCTTTCCCCAGAAACTCAGCTTGTTTCTTGGGTCTTAAAGACCATTGTGTTTTTGAGTGCTGTCCTACTCCCACCCAAAAGGAGGCTAAAATTGGATCTGTTTTAAAATAAGGTGAGAGGGAAGCACTGAACACCAACAATGGGTGCCCAGTCCATACCAGTTACTGTGAAACAAACTGTCCCAGCAGTCTGAGATGTAGTCCAGAGTGGAGTAGAACCATCGGATGAGGAACATCTGTTCGAAAAGAATGAAAAGCGAAAAAATAAATTATAAAACTGCTATAAAGAGCTCCAATGGGTTCAAAGCATGCCATGAGCTTCCTTCTGTATGCAAGAAATCTTCTAAGAGTTTTGCCTTGTTATTTTAAAATATAAACAATGCCTCTGAACAGCCATAGTGGGACTGTCCACAGAGGTAAGAGGGATGTCAGGCATCTGGAAAGGCTGTGCACTTACAGGAGCGAGCTCGTCATTCAGGTCTGCCACGACAGTCTCTGATGACAGAAGGCCAGGATCTGTCCTCAGCTGGTCCAGGAGATCCAGGAGGATGAAGTTGTCCTCTTTGCTGCCTTGCCAGGCGTCCTCCAAGGCTTTATAGGCAATCTTCCCTGCGTTATTGCGCCTCTCCAGAATGACCACCTGGATGAGCCAAGAGCACGGCAGATGTCAGACAGCAAGGGGCTTTTGTTTTCTTCTAGACAGATGATTCATCTCAAACCACTGCCCAGAATCAGCTGTCAGACGTAGGTACAGCATCAATTAAATGACAGGCTAAGAGAAGAAGGGATTAAAAAAATAAAAGGAAACCCTCACAGCTGATTTTCCGTGGTACTTCTCCTCATCCATCAGCAAGGCGTCTGCAAATTCCGGCTGCCGATCGCTGTAGATGTGCACAAACTTCAGTGTGTCTTTTGTGTTGGCCACAGCAAAAGTCAAAAAGGCCTCATAAGCCTCAGCAAACTTCTCTCCTTCCCCGGTAAGCAAGACCACGCAGTGCCTGGGTGACACAACGAGATGTGGGATTAAGAGCCAGTCTGGAGGTGAGAGGGAATGACCAACCCCTGTCCTCTTGCCAGAACAATCCTGATGAGCCAGAAACCTCTCTGACAGTGTGGATATTGAGCATGATCCAATGCAGTCATTGCTCTTTTCCCTCAGAATCAAACCAAAAGGGACTCTAGGAGCAGCCCCAGAGCCTTGGGAAACAAAACGGGGACGCATCACTTACTTCCGCTGACGGTGACTCTTCTTCACAGGACACAGCTCCTGGAACAGCCTCTGGCTGGTCAGTCTGGCCACCATGAGGAACTTATTCTGGGAAAGGAAGTCATCAATGAGCTGCTTCTTCATCTCTCGTGCCTGGCAAGGACCAAGAAAGCAGAAGTCAGAGATGAGCAGGAAGAGGAGGGGAAAGATGTTGGATGTTCCTGGAGAAGGCTGCCAGCCTTTGTGGTCCTCCCAAGATGTTCTGAGGCCCCAAGACTGAGAAGTTACATGTGTCCCTCCTCCCCAGCAGGCTGGGGTGACCCAAACTTCCCCTGTGCTAACACTCCCTCTCCTCCTCCAAAGCTTGAGTTTAAGCTGAGCTCAAAGCTCTTCCTCCAAACTGCACCACTGACCACTCCCTCACTGCCAGCTCGGCCAGAAACCTCCTCTCCCGTTTTCCCAAAGCTCTCAGAGAGGGCTTGGAGTGATACCTGCACAACATCAGCGGGCCTGTCGATGTGCTCCTTGAAGATCATCATGGTGGGAGTGTAGACATTGATGTTGTACTGGCTGGACAACTCCTCAGTGCCCCGGAGTCCGACGTACACGTACCCAAAGGACAGGTAATCCCGGTAGGCAAAGGCCGTCAGCTGGGTGGGAGGAAATCCCCAGCACGTGGTTATGTTACACAGTAAGCACTTTCTCCCCCAGGTGATTGTGGTGGCTTTGCTCCAAGAACACATCTTGCTGTTTGAATGCCATCAGAGGTGCTGTGAGAAGAACAAGCCCTTCCTCTCCCTCACTGAAGCAAATTTTGTGTCCTCTTAGTCATTGTGGCAGGAGCCTCCATGGATCCACAGCTTTATTTACAGCCTGGAGTGTTGTAGGGTAGCAGGGGCTTCTTAGGAAATGGGGTTTTCAGCAACTCCAATTAGATGTGCCACAAACATCTCTCATTCCCAACAAAAGCTGTGCCCCTGTGTCGCTGCTACCTCTAAACACACCTGCACCTTACCATGAAGGGTAAGTGTGGCAGGACAAAGAAACAGACTCCTAACAAAGCTGCTCACCTGGCCACGGCATTTACAACCTGCACAAATCACCTTGCTCTCCCTGAACCAGTCAGTGGTGTCTGGAGGCATCAGTCCAGCTCTGCTCACAGCAGTGGTGTGTTTTAATTAGGAACATTTACAATGATATGAGAGAAATGACATTACCTTGTATAACAAGGGCACAACTGGCATGTGATCAAACAGCAGCACGTGGGGCTTGTTGTCTTTCCTCCAGTCGGACAGAAAGCGGATGTAGTTTTTATCTGTAATCTTTAGACAGAAAAAAAAGAACTTTAGTTTAACCTCTGAGCCTGAAAGAGCTGTCCAGCTGCTGCAGGAAGCAGACTGTGGGATGGTCTGTCAGGAAGATATATTCCTGATTAATGAGTGAATTAAAACCATCACTCTTGACCTTCCTCAGCCCTCTTAGTTACTGCAGCCTCTGTTGATGCCACTCCAAGTCAATGCCAACAGCAGTGTTATTCTCCTGTTTGTTGGGACCATATTCTTTAATTATAAAATGGGTTAAAAGGCACCTGAGAGCTCCATGAAACCTGCTCTGTTTCAGGTGTGATGCCTCTCAGAATGGACTTAAATGGCTGCAGTTACTGTAGAAGGGGAGATGATCCCTCTTTTTGGGGGAAGAATAACTCCAGTACCCAGAAGCTGAGTCAAGAGCCTGTTGGGGAAGGTGACCCTTGGTAAAGATCCCAAGGGAAAATGAGGTGAGGTGAACAAGGCCACAGGCAGAGGCCAGGCAGGTGAGAGTGCCACATGCAGGGGCAGTGGGATTTTTAGGACTCTGTCAAAAATCACCAGAAGGCTGAAATACAGGAATATTTTATCAGTTAGGAGGTTTTACTTATGACTTTGAAAGGGCTCATGCTGCCAGCTTGTTTCAAAGCTCTGAAGGAAAACTGGGACCCTGTGTCAGTGAGTTTTAGTGATGTGACCTCTGAGGTAGTGAGTGGTCCATAATTTGCTGGATGAAATGCCAGGAGAAAGCAGGAGAGAAGTGAAATCCAGCAGGTTCCTGTCCTAGGGGTAGCTTGAGTAGAGCCCTGGCAGCCGTGGGGTGTCACAGCTGGGGTCAGCTGCCACTAGAATCACTGGTGGGACCATGTAGTGGTCACAGGATCTTTTCAAGGACAAGTGTTACAGAGCTGCGGGGTGGGAACGCTTCTGACAGCTTCAGGGTTTGGAGCTTTGTGACACAGATCAGCTTGGAGCCCGAATTAAACAGATTAGCCACCAAAACAGCCAAGGAGAGAGGGCTCTCCAGGCAGAGAGGAGCAGCAGCACCTGACACCCCTGCTAGACCCTACCTTTTCAACAAGATTCCCTGGCAGAAGGTTCTCCACGAACTGCCGCAGGTTTTCCCGAACCACAGCGTTGTGGAAGAAGGTTATTTTCCCATTAATGAGCCCCAGCAGGGTTGGAGTGCTGTGGGCACCCAGGTGATGGGCGAGGCGCCGTTCGTACCCCGCGTGGACGACGCCGATTCCTGCTCCTGCAAAAGGAGAGCACCCGCTTCACCTCTGACATCCCCAGTGACCCAAACGCCCCGTGGAAAATTGATGACCTGCTCCTTCACCCAGCACCCTGCTTTGGAGTTAGGAATGTTTGGGAGAGCATTAGGATAAAGCCCTGAGGAAATCTAAAGTGGGTCACAGACCTGAAGGCAAACCACTGCAGCCTCACCGGGCCAGGGACACACACCCAACCCCAACAACCTCATCCTTACCCAGCGCCTCCAATTCCTGAGCAACTTCCTTCCACACAGGCTCGATGTGGATGCAGCTGAAGCACCAGTCTGAGGTGATTTTAATGAGGTAAGGCTTCTTGAAACTATCTGGCACGATTTCATTGACGTAGTGGGAAAAGTGGAGCAAATACTTCTCGTCGGAGGTGTCGCGCCTCTCGGAATTGAAAGGGAAATGGAAGAAGGACTCATCAAAATAGAAACCGTCATGGAAGCGGTGGAACTGGCGATGCTGCTGCTGAGAGAAGCCCTGGCTTTCCCCAGCATCTCCGTAGCGATCGAAGTTTGCCCTCTTTTCCTCGTTGGAGAGAATCTGGGGAGCAAATGATGGAGAAATGATTGTCTGAACCCATGAGGGGGAAGTGGCCTGACTGTAATCCCTCAGTAAATAACATAGAGAATGTGCAGCCTTTGCTGCACATCAGAGGATAAATATTTTGGGAAAAGGAAGCATCACATCCTTCTAGGCTCACTGTAGGAAATCAGGGTAAAAATAACCCTCAAAGCCTGAAGAAAAGGAGCCCTTAAATCCAGACTGCTGTACCCATTTGTGTCACCAACAGCTCCTTGGGTCTGAACATCCTGTGTTCTGAGCACAAACACTCTTTTCTGTGTGGCTTTTGCTGGTGTCTCTTTGAATCTGGAGGCTTCAGCAAGTGCCAAAAGTTGCACTGAGCAGCCAGAATCCCTGCAGAGAAACTGCATTTTTTAGCATGGAAATAAGGATTTATTTTGATTTCCATGGGCTTGGCTGCCACAAACTGGAGCGACCAATTTCCAGAACATGCAAATAACTACTGCTAAGAATAATTTGAGGTGACCAAATCCCTGTGGTGATGATGAAGGTTGCTTACATCACTCCAAAATGCTTTTATGTATGTGTGACACAGTCAAGACACTGCCCAGCCAGGCAGGGCTTGGGGAATACCCACTCCTTCATCCTTTGAGGCTTTTTAGGCAGAACAGGGCAGACCTGTAGCAAAGTATTTGCAGCAAAAACCATGCTGGTGACTCCAGTGGCTCTGTCAACAAAGCTGAGCAAACTTTTTGTGTGGGTAATATCCACCTCCACAGAGTCAAACACTTTTCCCACACTGGAAAAACACAAAGCCATGTATGGAAAAATAAGGTCACTTAATGTTAAAGAGTAGCAGGAGTTTACAGGAAGCATGTGTTACCTCATAGGCCTTGCTAATCTGGATGAATTTGTCCTCTGCTCCCGGGTCCTTGTTTTTGTCAGGGTGCCTGTGGGCAGAACCAGAGGAAAAGGGGTCAGTGTGGAAGCTGTTGGAGATGAGGAGGACATGGGGCAGTGAGGGCGTGCAGTGACACCCCCGAGGCTGAGATCAGGTTTATACCCAGCACGTGCTGTCCCAAAAGCCATCCCAAAGCACAGCACTGGGATGGGGGCTGTGTGCCCCTGGACCTGTCCCTCTGTCTGCTCCATCCCCAGCAGCCTGAGCCCAGGACACGGAGCGTGTCTCCTCCCCAAAAACGCCTCCCTTGCCTGCTGCCCTACATAACTACCGAGTTCTTCCTTGAATCACCTCCTGCCACGGCCTCAGGGATGTCTCACACAGAGCAACAAGGGCTCTAAAAGCTGCAGGTAACCCTACTTTATTCATTTTATTTCTATAGCCTGCCCATCACCACACACCACCTGCATGAGGGGTGTGATGTTTGCACATCCAACACATTTCCCTTCCACAGCACAGGGACTGAACGGCCCTTGGACATCAAGGTATCAAGCTGAGACTTCCAGCCTTGTGTATCAGAAGTTCCCAGAGATATTTTTCTCCACACAGGCAGGCTCTAAGAGAACTTTTCCTCCCCATCACTTGCCTCTGGAAGGACTTTTTTCCCTTATAGCCAGACTCCAGGAGAATTCTCCCACCCTAGCCAGACTCTGGGAGAACTTTTCTCCCTGTAGCCCAATTCTAGAAGAACTTTTTCCCTTTGTAACGAGGCTCTGGAAGAACTTTTTCCTGTAGCCAGACTCTGAGAGAATTCTCCCACCACAGCCACACTCCAGGAGAACTTTTCCCTCCATAGCCAGATTCCAGGAGAACTCTACCCCCCGTAGCCAGACTCTGGGAGAATTCTCCCACCCTATCCAGACTCTGGGAGAACTTTTCCCCCTGTTGCCTGATTGTGGGAGAACTTTTTCCCCTCGTAAGCAGCCCCTGAGGGATGTCCTCGCCCCGCAGCCAGGCTCCAGAGGGTTTTCCAGCACGCATCGCTGCCATGGAGCATCTACGTGTGTCAGGCTGGCTCCCGGCCTTGCGAGGGAGCCGGGGCACACAGCCAGGCGAGCCGGCTCCTGCCACCACGGCCCGCGGGGCCCGGCGCTGTCACCGAACCCCCTCCGGGATCCGCTCCCGGGCCCGGGCGGGCGGGGTGCAAGGGCAGCACGTACCATTCCCGGGCGAGCCGCTTGTAGGCCTTCTTGATATCGGCCTGGCTGGAGCTCCGGCCGACCCCCAGCACGCGGTACGGGTCGAATTCACCTGGCGCGGCCGCTCCCAGCGGCGGCAGCAGCAGCAGGAGCAGGAGGCAGGCGGCCCGGCCCGGCTCCATGGTCCGGCGGGGCCCGCGGGCGGAGGGAGCGGACGGGGCCGCCCTCCCGCACCGAGCGCCGCCGCTTCCGGCGCGCCCGCCCGCCGTCCCCATGGAGACAGCGAGCGCTTCCGGGGAGCGCCGGCTGCTCGGGGCCTGCGGGAGCGCCCTGGGATGTCGGTCCGGGAGATGTGGCAGTGCCCTGGGCTGGCGGTCCCGAAGATGTGGCAGTGCCCTGGGCTGGCGGTCCGGGAGATGTGGCAGTGCCCTGGGCTGGATTCGGAATGAGGGTGCTGGCGGCCGGCAGTGTCCTCGGCCCGGGAGGGAATTGTCCCGCTGGGCTCCGTGCTGGGGCGGCCTCGCCTGCGGTGCTGAGGGCAGGTGTGGGCCTGTAAAAATCGCAGTAATGTAGGACCGCAATAAGGCCGTAATATAAGGAAGATATTAAGGTGTTAGAAAGCGTCCAGAGGAGGGTGGTGAAGTTGGTGAAGGGTCTTGAGGGGAAGAGGAGCGGCTGAGGGCGCTTGGTCTGTTCAGCTGGAGGAGACTCATTCCAGTTACAGCTTCCTCGTGAGGGGAAGAGGAGAGACGGGCACTGATCTCTGCTCTGGTGGCAGTGACAGCACCCAGGGAAGGGCTGGAGCTGTGTCAGGGAGGTTTAGGTTGGATTTCAGGAAAGGTTCTTCCCCCAGAGGGTGCTGGCACTGCCCAGGCTCCCCAGGGAATGGGCACAGTCCTGAACCGGAGTTCAAGAAGTGTTTAGACAACACTTTTGGGTACGTGATGTGACTCTTGGGGTGTCCTGTGCAGGACCAGGACTTGGGCTCAATGATCCATGTGGGTCCCTTCCAACTCTGCACATCCTGTGATTCTGTTCTGGTTTTTTGCTAAGTCGTGTTTATCCAAAATCAAACACTTCTTTCTTGTCTTGTGCTCTGGCAGTGAGGAGGTTCCCAAAGGAAACTGGGAGGGAGCACAGATGGGACAGGTGACCTGAGGTGGCCAAAGGGATATTCCACCCCACAGAATGTCCAGTACATAAACTTGAGGGTGTGATTGGGAGGGAGCTGATCTGGGTTCAGGAAGATCTGACATCAGTGAATGGATGGTGAGCAACTGCATTGTGCATCATTCATTTTCCCCATTATTATTACTATTGTTGTTTTGTTGTGGTGGTGGTGGTGGTGTTATAATTTACCATTACTACTGTATTTTACTTTATTTTCAATTATTAAACTGAGATGGTGTGGAATGTCCATCCCTGGATATATTTTTTAAAAACCCAACAAAACACCAGAACACAAAAGGACGGAACCCTGTTTCGTTTGCTCTGGGATGACCCTTCTGGAGCACACCGGGGCTCTTCCAGCCTGACTCCAGCGTGTGATTCTGGGACTCCGAGGCGGGGGCGCTTCCGGGGCAGGGCAGGGGTTCCGGGGCTGAGCAGGGGTTCCGGGGCAGGGCAGGGGTTCCGGGGCTGAGCAGGGGTTCCGGGCAGCGAGCTGCGGTTCCGGGGTTGAGGAGCGGCTCCGGAGCTCAGCGGTGGCTCCGGGGCTCAGCGGCGGGTCTGGGCACTGAGCGGTGGCTCCGGGAAGGGACCGGCAGTGGCTCCAGGCACTGAGCGGCGGTTCCGAGGCTCAGCGGTGGCTCCGGAGCAGAGCAGCGGTTCCGGGCATTGAGCGGCGGCGGCTCGGGCATTGAGCCGCGGCTCTGGGAAGGGACCGAGCGGCGGTTCCGGGCACTGAGCGGTGTCCCCGGGAAGGGACCGGCAGTGGCTCCAGGCACTGAGCGGTGGTTCCGGGGCTCAGCGGTGGCTCCGGAGCAGAGCAGCGGTTCCCGGCCACTGAGCGGCGGCGGCTCCGGGAAGGGACCGGCGGCGGCCGCGGGCACTGAGCTCCGCAGCCCCGGGCACTGAGCCCCGGGCACTGAGCCCCGCAGCCCCGGGCCATGGAGGAGCAGCAGCGGCGGGCGCTGCGGCGCGGGCGGGCCCGGCTGGTGGCGGCGCTGCGGGTGGAGCCGCTCTGGGAGCCGCTGGAGCAGCGCGGCCTCTTCACCCGGCCAATGCTGGAGGAGCTGCAGGTGCACCGGGGAGCGGGGCACTGAGCTCTGGGGGTGCCCTGGGGAGGGTTCCCTGAGAGCCGGGGGATAGCTCCTGCATCCCCTGAAACCTGGTGATGGGCCCAGGGGAGGGTCCTGTGCCCCTTGAGCCCTGGTGACAGGCCTGAGGCGGGTGGCTCCATGTCCTCTTGGGCCCAAAGAGGGAACCCATGTCCCCATAGCCCGGTGACAGATCTGGGGGGTGGCCCCCAGGTCCTCTCACTCTAGTGACAGACACTCTAGTCCTGTGTCCTCTCAAGAACAAGTGAGACTCCCCTCTGGTGACATAGTGGAACTCCATATCCCTTTAGCCCTGGTGACAAGCCCAAAGGGATGGCATGGCCCTGTGTCCCCTCACTCAAGGTCTGGGGTTGCTCCTTGTGCAGATAAGATGTTTGAGAACCACCCCCTACTTGTTCCTTCTTGTCCCCAGCCCCAGACAGTGCCAGGTTTAGGGGTTTCTTTTTGTGTCCCCATCCCAATCTGATGACACCCTTAAGGTGTTTCCCCCCTTGGTTACAGGTGACAGGCCTGGGGGTGTTTTTACCTGATCCTTCACACTGGTGACAGCCCAGGTTTGTCCCCAGGGACCAGACTTGGGGTACTCCCTCTCCACCTTTCCCTCTAGACCCCTCAGAGGGCTGGGTGTCCCAGTGGTGACCATTGTTGTTGGAGGTAGATCAGGGCTGGGGGCCTCTGTGACTGTTTCCACTGAGTTTTGCTGTTGTTTACCCCGTGTTCTGGGTGCAGATCCCACATTCCCCTGCTCAGAGCAGTTGGAAGAGCTGCCCAGGACACCTGTTCTGGGTTTTTCTCCTGCAGAGCGCTGGCAGCCGAGGAGAGCAAGCCCGACAGCTGATCATTGACCTGGAGACTCGAGGGAAGCAGGCTTTCCCTGCCTTCCTCTCCATCCTGCGGGACACCGGGCAGGGTGACCTCGCTGAGATGCTGCTCCAGGAGTGTGAATCCCGGCCGGTGCCACCACAGCTGCCAGACCTGCGGCCCGTGGAGCTGGAGCTGCGGGAAGAAAAGCAGCGTAAAAGTCAGTGTTGAGGGTGTGGCGTGTTTTTGGCAAACAGCAGCATGGGGGGCGGCAGCTGGAATCCCTCTCCCTGTGGGCAAGAGTCTGGGAAGTCATGATTTGTATTATCCTGGTAGAGGTGACTGTAGGGAGAATCACGGAATCCCAGAATGGTTTGGGTTGGAAGGGACCTTAAAGCTCATCTCATTCCATCCCCTGCCATGGGATTCCACTATCCCAGGTTGCTGCAAGTGCTGTCCAACCTGGTTTTGAGCAACACAAGACAGCTCGGGGCAGCCTGTACCTCCTGCTTTTCAGCAGTGGAACCTTTTGAGCTTGGGCTCATCCTCTGTATTTTTGTGTCTTGTCATTACAGATGGGACCCCTCACGAACGTTTGTCTATCCCAGTCCAAGCTGAGAGTGAAAGACCTCGGGTACCTCCTGTGCCAGCCCGGGGTGAGCTCCAAGAGCCAGAGCTCATTTCCAGTGTGGTGGGAAGGGGAAATTCAGATGTGTTGGGAAGGAGGTGAACTCTAGGAGTGCGGTGTTGTGGAGTGTGGTGAGCTGAATGCTGTGTCTGTTTTGTGTTGTAGGTTCAGCTGTTGACAAGAGGAGCCGTGACCAGGTCAGTATTTGAGAAGGCTGAAAGTGTTCCCTACTGGACAAAAGCTCATGGGTGGCTCCAGAAAATATTTCTGGAAGATCTGCTTCTCACTTTGTCTTACCTGAGCAATTGCTCTGAGGCTGTAACAGGGCCAGTGGTCTCAGAGTGGGTCAGTCATTAGTCAGATCCTCCTTAAGAATACCACAGTGATAACACAAATTCTTGGCTCCTTTTGGTGAGATTTGATGACAATGCCTAAAAGAATTTCCCAGAAATTTCAACTTGCTGCCAGAGATGCTACAGATAAAGGAACAGCCGGTTTTCCACAAAGGTTTTCCCCATTTTAGTGGGTTGTTTCTAAATCATCAGCAGTTCCCAGCTACTGATGAGAAGATGTGTGTGGAGAATCGATACTCCTAGCCATCCCTAGGACTAGAGAAATGAAAACCTGTAAAATTAAACCACTTTGAGGACTCCCATTCCTCACTGGCATTGTGTCCTGCTGGATTGGAATAAGAGGGAGTTTAACTGTGGCATGTCCCTGCCAGGATTATGAGATGAAAGCAGATCCCTGTGGACACTGCCTGATCCTCAACAACGTCAGTTTCTCCAGAGACTCGGGTCTCTCCACCCGAGAAGGCTCTGACATCGACTGTGAGAAGCTGGAGAGGCGCTTCAAGGCCTTGCATTTCACCGTGCTGACCCGGCGGAATCTGAAAGCTCAGGTGAGGCTCCTTGTGTCCTGCTGACACGAGGGATGAGAGCTGAGCCCCTGGAACGCTTCAGGGGATGTGTCTCGTGTTGGCAGCACACCAAAAACCTCCCACAAAGAGACATCAAACCACTTACATCCTCCTACTTTGTTGTGCTGCAATTGCAGGAGGAGAGAGGACTTTGCACACTTTGATCCCTCTGCATGAATGTTGAATCCTGGCTGTGATTTGTAGGGGTTTTTGGGATAACTGACAGCTGTGTCATGTCTGTCTGTGCCATCCTTGGCTGTTACTGGAAGTGTCAGGGGGAACTTGATCATCTGGAGGTAAAACTTGGTTCTCTGCTCATCCACCAGCTCCCAGTCAGAAGCAGTGGATTTCAGCAGATAAATCACGTGGAAATGTGCTTTAGTTTGTGGTGCTGTGTTGTAAAGGGTGCAGAGAGGTGAGAAATCTGTGTGTCAGAGCAGCCAGTGTTAAATACGGGGAGAGACACAGAAATACTCTGGTTTTGCCAGCTGTACTTGGGGCTCACATTACCCCGTGGCAGAGATTGACCAGATCCAGGGCAGTGCAATTAGAGGAGGGCCTGGCAGTAACCTGTGGCTGAGATATGGTTCAAAAAACTCTTCACTGTGATCTTTTCCACACAGGAAATGGTGTTGGAGCTGCTGAAGCTGTCACGGCAGGACCACAGTGCTTTGGACTGCTGCATCGTGGTCATCCTCTCCCACGGCTGTCAGGTGGGTTTGTCCCATCTTTGTTCCTTCAGGAAGGGGTTAATTCCCTGTCCTCTGGTCTCACACAGGCTGAGAGGGAAATGCTCTGTCAAAACCTTGTTCTGCCACTGCAGAATGTTTCAAACAGTTCCATCCTTGCTCTGAGTTAAAGAAAACACGAGCTTCTCTGGTGTAGTCTGATCCAGGGGTACCAGTGGACAAGCGTTTTCCATTTTGGAAGTTGGGGCTAATAATTTGGAGCTGAAGGGAGGTCCCACTCAGCCTGTGGTCATTCAGTCCTTGCTGTTCTCCAGCTCTGACAGGCAGATGCTATTAGCAGTAAAGCCTTTTTGTTCCAAGTCAGTTCTGGAAGGGTGAGGAGAGGCATCCTTAGGATGTGGTGTAGGGACTTAGGAACTGGTGTAGGGTATGTGCCTGTTGTACCAGAGGATAAAGAACTCCTTTGCTGGAGGATGTGGGATATGAGTTGGATAACAGAACTTGGATTGCTGGGTTGCAGTGCATTTCAAATGTCTCCTCACCCTGACTTGGCCACAGGGATTCCCACAAACAGCAGGATTTGTTGTGGTACCTTTAGGCTGTGGAGCACCTGGTGGGAAATGAGCTCCCTCAGAACTGCTGTGTCACCAGCTCCTGCATTTTCCTCTTGCAGACGAGCCATATTCAGTTTCCTGGAGGCGTTTACGGAACGGATGGAAAACCCATTCCCATAGAAAAGATTGTGAACTATTTCAATGGCTCCAATTGCCCGAGTTTGGGAGGAAAACCCAAACTGTTCTTCATCCAGGCCTGTGGTGGAGGTGAATCTTTGTGTTGGCTGCGGAGATGTGGTCAGGCTGTGGCTTTGGCTCCCTTTGTATTCATTGACTGCCCCTCTCTCCAGCTGTCTCCTCACACCAGCTGCCTCTTCTCTTTCCACGTGCTGAGAGGCTGCTCCAGCTCTTCAAACACAGTCAGGAGTTTTGTATAATCCACCAAAGACTTTGACTCAACCAGTGCAGCTGAATGGCCAAAAAAACCTTATTTTGTTCTAGGGCCTTTGTCCTTTCCTTTCCCCATCTTTTATTGACGTCGGATGTACAACCATGAATCTCTTGGGTGGGATGAACATCAGGAGCTGTCTTGTTGCTGCTTTTTTCAGAGCAAAGGGATCAAGGCTTTTTAGTGGATTGTGATTCACCTGAAGAGGAAACTCCTGGGGGTTCTTTGGAATCGGACGCGACCCCGGTTCGGGTTCCGTCGGGTAACGTGGATGAGCCCGATGCCGTTGCCAGTTTGCCCACACCCAGTGACATCTTGGTTTCCTACTCCACTTTTCCAGGTGAAACATCCTTTTCTGGGCATGGGGGAATTAGCAAAACAGTCAGAACTTCACAGACAAAGATAGAGGCAGTTCAGGACAACCCGGCTCTGTTGGAGGAGCAGGAACTTGTTGGGATGAGAACACCAGATGGGTTTTGGCATAACATTCTCCTTCTTTCTATGAAGGTTTTGTCTCCTGGAGGGAGAAGTCGAGAGGCTCGTGGTATGTGGAAATGCTGGACAGTGTGCTGGAGCAATATGCCCATTCAGAAGACCTGCTCAACATGTTAGTGAGGGTAAATGTCTTTGTTTTCTGCTTTTTCTTGATGAAGGAAATAGGCAGGGGTGTGATCAGTTGGAAGCCTACACTCAAAAAAGGAGTGAGGATATTGATTGTTGAGTTTAGGGATGGGCTAATTTGAGGTACTGCAGTGAGGTTTAATTACAAAGAAAGTGTCTGGCCTCAATCTGCCAAAAATCACTGGAGGTTTTTCCAGTGAGGAGTAATCCTGGCAACACAGGCTTTAATCCTTCTGAAGAAATTGCTGAAAAAATGTTGTGGCTTGTCCTATGCAGGCTGATGGGATTTGGGTGCTCCTGTAAGCTTGTCCTGGGGGTGGAGGAGCACAGTACAATGAGTCTGGCTGATCAAAGTCTTCCTTTGTGTGCCTTGCTGACACAACACTGCCAAAGTTGCCTACAAGGTGCCCCAGATACTTTTTCTGTTCTCCATGGGTAGGAGACAAGTCCAAGGTGGAGGGAAAGAGGACTTAGAGAATCACCTTATTGTTGTTTTGTGGTCATTGAGGGGCTTCTTTGGCCACCTTGGAGTGGCAGCCATCGATTTCAAGGGATGGGGAGAGCATCCTGCTCCTCAGCCTCTCTCCTGTTCCCAGGTGGCACGTGCTGTCTCTGCCAAGGGGAGGTACAAGCAGATCCCAGGATGTTTCAATTTCCTCCGTAAAAAATTCTTCTTCGTGTGTGACTGACACCTGGGCTTCGAGCCCCCCGCCAAACGCTGGGGGTTCCTCCTGTGGCTGAGTGAAATCCGTGCCCACCACGACCTCGTGTCAGTGCTCCCCGTGGGTTTTGTCTGTGTGTCCAGATGTTTGTCTGGAGAAATGTGACCTGCCAGCGCTGCCTTTGCCGTGGAGTGGAGATGGAGATTGTGCTGTGCCATTGGGAAATGATGTGGATGGAGCAGGAAATCCCTTTGCTGGAGAACAGAGCCAAGGAGAGCACTTCTGGCTCAGCATCAGAGTGTTTTCCTTTGCTGATGGTGATATTTGTGTCCTGTGCTGCCTGGGTAATTGATTGAGGGGACCAGGGTCTGATGTTCAAGTAAAACAGGATGAGTTTTTCAGTCAACATTTCTAATAAATTCAATTAAAGAGCAAATCTTTAGCTGTATTCCCTCGTCTGTTCCATCTCCTCACTGCCATTCCAGCACCTCCTGAAGGCTCCTCTGAAGTGGGAAGAGTAGAAACCTTCACTCAAGTCTGCTGTTACATTCACATTTACATTTGTCATTTACAATGTGGCTGTGCCAGCCTATGGAGAAGGCATCCTGCTCCTTTTGAGGAGTTAAAGCAGGAAACTGGTGAGGATTCAATCAAATACCAGTGCTGAGGTAAAGTGCTTAAGGAGCTGCTGTGGTGCTGGCCTTGGCTCAGAAATCCTGCATCTGTGTTGGATTTTGAGGGGGCAAAGCCACCCTTGGGAGGTGCAGAAACCTTGGGTAGGTCTGTGCTGGGGGGTGCTTGGGGATTCCCAGGGAGCCTGCGAATATCCAGTCTGCATTTGCAGCCACTGAGTGTTTCTGTGCTCCTTTGGGAGCATTTCAGGTGCTTTGAAGGTGCTGCAGGAGGGAGCCAGGGCTGTCTGAGCACCCCAAGGAGGGTGTGGCTGTGATGGCCTTGCCTGTGCTCAGGTGTTTGAGAGAGCTCGTGGTTGTCTCCTCCTCTGTTCCCCTTCTCCATCCCCAAGGGGAGTGGGGCTCTGGGCTGCCCCATCCTGTTGCAGTCCAGTTTTGTACAGAGCTTCTGGGTGTGATCCCAGGGCTGATCCCACCTCCCCTGGACCTGTCCCCCTTTGGGAAAGGTGACCCTGCACTCTTCCCCTTCTCTCCCTAGGGATGCACTGGGGCTGGGCTGGGGGTGACTGTGGCTGGGGATGGCTCGTGATAGAGTGACACACGTGGATGGAGATGGCTCCTTTCCATGACATGGACTGCAGTGGCTGCTCCTTCCCCAGGGCATCCAGAGGTGAGAACAGACTGGGAGTGCTCTGGCAGCACAGGTGGTGAGGGGAATGTGGTGGGGCTGCAGGATGACCCCCAGGTCCAACCCAGTTACCTCGAGACCCCCATCATAAACCTGCTGCCATCAAGTACCAGCAAGATCCCCTGAGACATCCCAGCACCAGCCAAGACACCCAAAACCTCCTTGGGCCAACCAGGGGCCCTACAGCCACCCCCAAGTTCCCTAGAGCCCCCCAGGACCTCCAGGCCAGATTCCAGCCACTTTCCCATCAAACCACTGGTCAAGCCTTGACCCCTTTGGCTCGGCAATGGCTCTGCTCCGAGCTGGGAGTACCTTGTGGGAAGTCTGCCCACCTTAGACTCCCCAGGACCCTTCCCAGCCTCACTGCACGATGTCAGGGCTCTCCCCAGCACACAGGCAGAAGCCCAGGACCACAAGACACAGCCCCCTGGTTCTGCTCCACCATGTCCCCCCAAAAGAACCACACGAGACCAGCTCAGCACTATTGCCTTTATCACACTCAGTGACTGTCACTACTGCCTTTATCACACCCAGTGACTGTCACTGCTGCCTTTATCACACCCAGTGACTGTCACTGCTGCCTTTATCACATCCAGTGACTGTCACTGCTGCCTTTATCACATCCAGTGACTGTCACTGCTGCCTTTATCACGCTCAGTACTTGTGCTGCAGGCCGTGTCCTCAGTTCTCTGCGATTTTCTGCCAAAGACAAGCCACGGGGAGGCTCAGGGTGAGAGCGCTGCTGGGGCAGGGGTGCTGTGGCCAGCTCCCTGTGCGGGGGCAGAGGAAGGGGCACCCACCTCGTTGATCCAGTCGATGTAGGCAGACACCCGGGTGAAGACTGTCGGCTTCTTGGCCACGTTGCAGCCCAGGCCGGAGCCGAAGCTGACGATGCCATCAACCTCCCAGATGCCATCATCGCGCTGGCAGTTCAGGGGGCCGCCAGAATCGCCCTGTGTGCAGAAACACTCCAGGCCGTGGGTCCTGGGCACTCCAGCAACTCCTCCCATCCCTCCTGGCCATCCACGGCTCCATCCCCTCTCCTCCCAGCAGCGCCCACGCTCACGTTGCATCCGGAGACGACGCCGTCGCCGCCGGCGCACACCATGGTCTCGAGCACGAGGCTGCCCCACCAGTCCCACTTGGAGCAGGTCTCATAGTCCACCACGGGCAGCAGAGCCTGCTGCAGGACGTCAGCCAGGGGCCCGTTGGCTGCAAGGACAGTCACATCTCACACCCTGCACACCCCAGGGACTCGCTGGGGACCCTGCTGGGGACACCCCGCTTACTCCTGATGCGTCCCCAGCCGGTGACGTAGCAGGGGTAGTTGTTGGGCAGGATCTTGCCGGCGTCAGGCAGGCAGGAGGCGCGGATGGTGTCACTCTCCTGCACCTCCTCGGCCAGCTTGATCAGGGCAATGTCGTTGCTGCAAGGAGACACAAACCATGGTCCCTGGCCAGGAGAACAGGGTTCCTGGCCATGGGGACAGCGGTTTGTGGCCACCCACGACCCACCCCTGATACATCTCATGCCCTACATGATGAGGAAGGAGTTCCATTTCTCATGGACGATTATCTTCTCCACACCCACGGCCAAAGAACCGGGCTCATCATCCACTGACAGGTCCTGCTTGCCCAGCACCACACGGTAGGTCATGGAGTTGCTGCCAGAGAGAGAGGGGGTGTCAGTCCCCACAGATACCTCACCTCCATGGCACAGGTCCCCCCAGCACCCCAACACCCACCTGATGCAGTGGGCAGCTGTCAGCACCCACTGGGGAGCGATGAGGGTCCCGCCGCAAGTGTGGCGCCAAGATCCATAGCTACTGTACTGCAGTGAGATCTGCAAGGGGCACAGTGTCACTGCAGGAATGTCCCCATCCCTGTCCCCATCCCTGTCCCCATCCCTGTCCCCATGTGCCCCCTCACCTGCCATGGCCAGCTGTGGGCTACGGCGTCTTCACCGCCCACCACGCGGGCGCCCAGCTGTGGCGGCACGGCCGGCTGGCCGCATCCGTAGGCTGTGTGACAAAGGGACATCAGAGGCTGCCCGTGCCCGTGGCTGGGGCTGTGACAGGCCCCACAGTGCTGTCCCCCCTGCCCCAAGCCTTCCCCAAGCCCTGCACTCACCGTAGCCCAGCAGCAGGACGAGACACACGGCTCCCAGCATGGCTGTGCTGTCCAAAAGTGCCGCAGTGAGGCTGCTCACCCCTCTTATGGTGTCCCCACTGCCGGGGACCTTGGGGTGGCCTTGCCACTGCCATGTGGGGACTGTCCCACGCTGTGGGGCTCCTCAGCCCCATCGTCCCCTCTTATCGCACTCCCCGTCCCACCTGGGAACGGCCACGTGTGCCCGGCCTGTGCTGGCACTGTGCTGGGACATGGTGGGGACACCTGTCCCTGCTCCAGGAACGGGCAGGGTCCCTTGTGGGGCACAGCCCCCCAGCCAGGGTGCTGCCACTGGGGTGCTGGGCAGCCCTGGAGCCTCCCAGCCCTGAGCACCCATTCCCCCAGGACACTGCCTGCCCACACCACCACCCCCCCCGGGCACACGGTCCCCTTATCTCACCCTTGATGTGCTCAAGGCCAGCCAAAACCCCCCAGCTGCTAAAGGCTGGGACAGGTGCAGGCATCAGCTGATGGCCTTTGGTAGTGCCAGGTCCCCACACCGGATCAGGCCCCTGCTGCTTCCCACGCCAACGTGGCTCATTCCTGTTCAGTGGAATTCCCATCTCCGGTGGGAACCGCGTGCCCAGGGTCACACCCCGCTCCCCAAACTCCTTCCCCCCACCCAATCCCCCATCACAGACGTGCCCATCCCACAGCTGCACCCCAGCAACCAACCAGCACTTAAGAAATATAATATTTATTTGGGATTAAATTAAAAAAAAAACATAACACACCCCCCATGCCACCACTCGGGGGACACAGATGTGGGTTTTCACAGCCACCCACAAACACGAGAGCCTCAGTGACCAGTGGCAGCCACTTGTGGCCACCATGCTCATCCTGCCAGGCTGAACACAACATGAAAAGAAACATAACACAGCCCCACGAGCCAGCAGCTGCCCTTCTGTACGTCTTTTGAGCAAAATAAAGAGAGACACAGCTCCTGGAGGGCTCCAAGTCAGTGGGGTGGGCATGGTGGGCACCCACCCACCCCCCAGCACCACACACACACACACACACACACACACACACACAGAGCCCCTCTAACAGCACCTGGCCCTTGCCATGGCTTTTGTCACTGGTGTCACACACAGCAACACCAACACCCAGCACCTGCACAAGCCCCCATCCTGCAAACCTCCCAGTGCACTCACAACACACAACAGGCCGGGCACGGGCGTCCCAGGGAGGGACATTCGGGATACAGCTCCCCTGGGTGCTGCTCAGGGTGGGGGGCACGCTGGGGAGGCGAGGGGGGCACAAACAACACCTACAGACACCACAGCAAGAGGGGAGGGGGAGCTGGGGCGGGCTGGGCTCTGCCGGAGAGGTGGGCGCTGTGCCGAGCCCGCGCCGGGACGCGGCTCCGGCATCGCTCCCGGCACGGCTGGCACGGGCAGCGCTGCCAGTCTGGGCACCGCTGACCAGTCCTGCCCGGCCCTGTCACTGCGTGAAGGTGGACTGCAGCTCCTTGAAGGCTGCCTTCCTCTGCTTCAGCTCCTCTGCCTGCTTCTTCTTCTCCTCCTGCTCTGCCTTGATCTCCTCCTCGAACCTGCTGGCTTCGTTGATGGCTTGTGCCTGCGGGTGGAAATGTCCAGCTGTGACCTCTGCCGAGCTCTCCTGCCCACCCCAACATCTCCACCTCCTGCCTACCCGGCACCAAACTGCCCTGGGGCATCGCCATCCTGCAGTGGGACCTCCCGAGCCTCACCTTGGCCTCAAAGAAGTTCTTGGCACCTTTCACCCCCTCTGTGGAGACATCGATCTCGGAGAGCCGGGCCAGGGCGTGCAGCCCACTGTCCTCCTGCAGCTCACCCGCTGCTGCCTTCCGGAAAATCAGCAGGAACTGTGAGGGGAGATGGTAGCATTGGCTCCCTGAAGACCCCAAAGCCACCATGGCCACTGCCCACCGTCTCACCAGCCCGAAGAGCGGCTGGGGACATCTCCCTGCCAGCGTGGTGCCTCCTATCCCCTCACCTCTCGAAAGCTGAGCTTGCTGTCCAGGTCTTCATCCACCTCCTTGATCATGTTCTTCAGTCCCAGATGCGTCTGTGGAGCCCCCAGTTTCTCCATCATCAGCTTCAGCTCCATCAGGTCAATGAAGCCGTCATTCCCTGCGTCGTACCTGCACACAGGATGATCCTGACACATCACCACGGGGTGCAGAGCCCACACAGCCCCCCACAGTGCCCCCCAGCAGCACACCCAGCTCTCTTTGGCCTGGGGAACAAAGAGGGAACAGCAAGGACTTGTGCACTGATGGTCTCTGGCAGCTCTCCAGACCACGGGGAAGCTGTGAACCGCTAACAACCCCCCAGAGCATTATCCAGGATCGCTCCTGTTTCCGTGCTGTGCTTGGCAGGAGAACCTGCCAGGACGCTGCCAAGCCTGCTGCCAGCTCCCTGTGCCAGCAGCCTGAGCATGGGATAACAGGCCTGGGGCTAAGGCCACCGGGCACTGCTCTGTCACCACCTCCTCCTCACTGTGACACCTCCAGGTGCCCCATCCTCACTGCCCAGAGCCTGTGCCATCCATGCTCCACCCCTGGCCAGGTGCTGGGCTTGGCTGAGAGCTTTGGGCACAGCTCTGCTCACTGATGCTACCCACAGACGGGTCAGGAACGCCCCTCCTGAGACCTGTGGCCATGGCACTGTCCCCACAGCCACCCCATAGCCACCCCATAGCCACCCTACAGCCACCCCACAGCCTCCCCATAGCCACCCCACAGCCACCCCATAGCCACCCCACAGCCACCCCATAGCCACCCTACAGCCACCCCATAGCCACCCCACAGCCACCCCACAGCCACCCCGCTGTCTGCTCCCCTGTGTGGGCTGTGGCACAGCGGGATCTCCACGGGGAGCCAGCACGGAGCCTCGCTCGGTACAGCTGCACACGCTGTAGGTGGGCAGCCACCCGCTGTACCCGTTGTGACAGGGCTCCTTTTTTTGGGATCTTGTCACTGCAGCAGCCACGCAGAGCCCCGGCTCCCCATGCTGCAGGGCTGTGACTCATCTGTACCTCCCCTGCTGCTGTCTGCTCTGTCTGTGTCTCCAGCAGCACCTTCCTCATCTGCCAGGGACCCCGAGAGGGGCTGCTCCTGCTCACCCCTGTCTGCTGAGTGCCAGCACCTTCAGAGTGGGGCTGTGGGCACAGAGCCCACGTGGTTTTTACCTCTAATACCCCTCATGGAATGGTTTGGAACAGACTGTGAACATCACCTCATTCCAACCCATGGGCAGGGACACCTTCCACCATCCCAGGCTGCTCCAAGCCCTGTCCAACCTGCCCTTAGACACTTCCAGGGATCCAGGGGCAGCCACAGCTTCTCTGAGCACTCTGTGCCAGCCCTCCCCACCCTCACAGGGATGAACTTTCTCCCAGCACCCAAACTAACCCTGCCCTCTGTCACTTCTGAAGACTTTCCTCCTTGTCCTGTCACTCCATGCCCTTGCCAGAAGTCCTTCTCCATCCTGCATCCCTCAGAGTTTCTCTGCCAAGGGTGCAGGGCACCTCCTTTCTCTCAATCCCCTCCTCTGATTTTTTTGGGATACCAGTGTTACAAGTGCATATTGTATTATTGGCTTTTCACAAATATTATAATGAATGTTATATGCAAAAGGTTAGAAAACTTTGTTGTACTAATATAGCTTCTTTTATTTCTGTTATTGATGAAATTTAGTGGTATAATACATATATATGTTAGGCTATAACATGATATTAAAGCACAAACTACTTTATTTTTATATAACCCAGAGGCTGAAAAGATAATCAGAGACCCCCCTGCATTATTAAGATTATCTTGTCCTCCAAGAAAAAAAATTATTACATCTGTTATTGGAGGATATAAAACCCAGTGGCACCAAGAAGATTGATCTGTTGGGAAGGGGGCAAGGTAAAAACTAAACACAGGAACAAGAAAAAACTAAAGAAGAATGTCTGAATATGTGTGAGAATTTATGGATATGTTGTTTTTAAGGGACAATCCTTTGTTAGTGAGGGGAATGCAGAGACACCCAGCTGGATCTGTATACTTTATTTTTACCTCCAAATTGTCTATTAAACTTTTAAATTCTATATAAAAATATGTGAAGCTCGTTTTTCACACCAGCATCCCGCACCTCCCAAAGGGCCAAAACCCTTCCTGGCATCACTTGACCCTCTCCAGCCGCATTTTCACACCCCGAGGCCGGCAGCAGCGAGGACAGCGGGGCAGAGCATCCTTCCCTCGGGTGCTCCCGGTGCTCGCAGCCCGGGCGCTGCTCCTTTCGCTGCAGCGAGACGCCGCAGCTGGCAGGGCAAACACACGGCGCCCACACCCTCCCTGCCATCTGCTCCTGGAGCATCCCCGGCACGGCCACCGCGATCCCCGGCACGGCCACCGCTGTCCCCGGCACGGCCACCTCTGTCCCGGGCACGGCCACCGCTGTCCCGGGCACGGCCACCGCCATCCCCGGCACGGCCACCGCGATCCCCGGCACGGCCACCGCGATCCCCGGCACGGCCACCGCTGTCCCCGGCACGGCCACCGCTGTCCCGGGCACGGCCACCGCTGTCCCCGGCACGGCCACCTCGGTCCCCTGGCACGGCCACCGCTGTCCCGGGCACGGCCACCGCGATCCCCGGCACGGCCACCGCGATCCCCGGCACGGCCACCTCTGTCCCCGGCACGGCCACCTCGGTCCCCGGGAGCTGTCCCCGCCGCAGCTCCTGCTGTCCCTGCCCCTCTGCCATGCTCTGCCGGTGGGTGACAGCCCCCAGCAGGACACGGGGACATCCGTGCGGCACCAGGGTGTGCCTGCACCCCAAACCTCGTGTTTCGGCCGTCACCGCGCTCCAACCCCGAGCGAGACCAGCCCGGAGGGCGATGCGGATCCTCCCCCGGTGCCAGACGGGATGAGGGCATTGGCACATCGCAGCCATGCCTCCGCCTGTTCCCTCTCTCCGCGCTCTCCCGGAGTCTGTCCCCACGCCTCCCGCACAAAGCACCCAGCTCGGGATCCATGGGGATGCTCCGGGCCGTCCCGTTTTGCCCCCGGCTACTCCCGCTTGGAATCACCCCGATTTCTGGCTCCCCCTGGAAATTTCCAGGGCTGGAGGCTGGCTGCCAGCTCCCCCCCGTTCCCAGGGGCCGGGGGCCGAGCTCGTGCTCCGAGTCACGCGTGGTGGCAGGCAGCGCGGGCAGGGATGCTGAGGATGCGCCAGCCCGGCCTCTGCGGCCCCGGGAGCTGCAGGATCTGGGATCCCTTGGTGATGCGGCAGAGGGAATGTGGGGGTCCCCGGTTCCCCCCTTTTCCAGACCCCTTTCTCTGGCCTCAGCACCAGCGTACCCCCCTCATGGGGGACAGGAGGTTCCTTCTGCAAGAATTTAGGGGCGCACCGGAACGCCCCCGGCAAGGAGCTGGGGGAAGGTGTCCCCGGCACCAATCTTGTGAGGGGCCGTGGGAGGAGAGGGGTGTCCCTGGCATCCCTCCTGAGAGAGGCAGGCGGGGGATCCCTCCTGCAAGGAGCTGGAGGTGTCTCGGCATCCCTGCTGCACACAGCTGGGGCGGGGGGAGTCTCCCACAAGGAGCCGGGGATCCCTCCCGCAAGAGGCTGGGGTGCATGGGGGGGTCCCTCTCACAAGGAACAGGGGGTCTCGCCCGCAGGAACGGGGCGGGAGGCGCTGGGGCATCTTCGCTGCCAGAAGCCGGGATAGCGGGGGATGCAGGAACCGCGATCCGCGGATGCCCGGGGCTCTCCGCCCGCCCCGGGGACCCCTTCTCCCCGGGGACCCTCCTCTCCCGGGGGACCCCCTCTCCCCGCGCCCCACACTCACTGTCGGAAGAGCCTTTCCATGTCGCGGAGCTGCCTCCGGGAGAACTCGCGGAACTCCCCAGCGGGGCTGAAGACTCGGCGGCCACCGCCCCCGGGCGAGCCCTCG
>NC_031789.1:1521174-1537106 GCF_001522545.3 Parus major
CCCTGCAGCACTTATCGCTGTCCCTGCAGCAGTTATCGCCGTCCCTGCAGCAGTTATCGCCGTCCCTGCAGCAGTTATCGCTGTCCCTGCAGCAGTTATCGCTGTCCCTGCAGCAGTTATCGCTGTCCCTGCAGCAGTTATCGCTGTCCCTGCAGCAGTTATCGCCGTCCCTTCAGACCCCCTCCCTTCCATCGCTAGGGCTCGTCCATCCCCCGGCGGGATCCACATGGGATGGTCCTTAGGGTCCGGCATCACCTGTGGGTTCCATATCCCGGTGGGATCCCCCCGGACCATCTTTAGGGTTCCTTTCAGCCCAAACCGAGCCGTGATTATTCTGTGAATCTGTAGGATCGAAGCGGGAGTCTGGTGCACTCAAAGCCACCTCTGCTCTTGCTGTCTCCATCCGTTCCTGACCCAGAGTTGGCCGAGGGTGGTGTGGGAGGACACAGCCATGGAGCACCCCAACACCTCCAGATACACCTGCAGAGGATGCCCACGGCAGCACCTTCAACCTACACAGGCACACAAGGTCATGCCTTGCCCCGAACTAAACCCAGGCGTTCAGACAGGGAAGCATCCAGCTTGTCCCAGCACAGGGAGCAGGAAAACCAGGCCACACCAATTAGCAGAGCCCCACAGCACTACCACAGCCACTGTGCACACGTGGGTGCTTTGCATGGCCAGAGACGATGCAGCCCTGCAGTGCTTCCAGACCTTTTTTTATCCCATTAAAAAATAAAGACCAAACAAGCCCAGTGGGGCTTTGCTCACATCCAAATTATCCTCAGTCTGCAGAGGACTCGGCACAGGGGCTGCTCCGAGCGGTGCCAAGGTGGAGAGGATGCAGGGATGATGTGCTGGAGCTGTCACTGCCTGCAGGGACCCCCTCCCCACAACACTGCTGCTCCCCAAAACCCAGGGTCTGCTCTCACCCTTGCTAATGACAGGAATCAGTGAGTGAGCCTGTGCCATCACCCCAAGCCACCAGCACATCGCTCTCATCGCCCACTGTCCTCATGCTGCTGTACTGGTGTGGCTGACACAGGTCCCACTCTTCCCTGGGGTGTTCCAGGAATTCCAGAATTCCCCACCACATCGTGCCTGATGTTCCAGTTTCCCCCTGACACGATGGGGACTGGAGGACACAGGAGCTGCGAGGGATATTTCAAGTCATGTTGGCTCTGTGTGCTTGAGGCCACTTCAGCAAGGACTGGACACATCCCCCACAAGTGACTTCACACATCACTGGGCTGTGTTCACACACACAAATATCCACACTGGACAATGTCCTCACCACCTTCTCCACTGCCACAAATCCCACCACGTTCTGTGGGACGTGGAAAATAAGGTCCAGCATTGTCCACTGGCACCAGTGTGCCCAAGGATACAAACTGGAGCTCCTCAAAATGCACCCAGGCCTCATGCCAGCTCCACCCTCAGAGTCCAGAGTGATGATCTGTTCCTCCTGCAGACCAGCTCCTAGTGAAGGTCCCTGTGGTGCTGCTCCCGTGAGCTTCCCGATTTGACAGCATCAGCCACGCGCTCCTTGGCCTTGCCTGAGCAGAGAGGCTTTGTGGCTCCAGGCTGCAGAACAGAGACAACAGACACAGCGTTGAGCACCAGAGCTCAGCATGACCTGGTTCTGTCCTCTCCACCAGAGCTCAGCATGACCCGGTTCTGTTCTCTCCAGAGAGCTCAGCATGACCTGGTCCTCTCCAGAGAGCTCAGCATGACCTGGTCCTCTCCACCAGAGCTCAGCATGACCCGGTTCTGTTCTCTCCACCAGAGCTCAGCATGACCTGGTCCTCTCCAGAGAGCTCAGCATGACCTGGTCCTCTCCACCAGAGCTCAGCATGACCTGGTCCTCTCCAGAGAACTCAGCACAACCTGGTTCTGTTCTCTCCATGAGAGCTCAGCATGACCTGGTCCTCTCCCTCGCCCTCATACACGACACAAACCCATTGCTACAGGTGTTTGCACCTCCTCCAGCTTCATCAAGGGATGCTGTGGCTGAGCCTGGAGCCTCCAGCCTCTCGGGATGGTCCAAGTGACCACTCTGTGGATGGTTCCCAACAGGTGGAGCTGGCTGTTGGACAAAGAGCAGCAGTTGGGTGTTGTCTCCTCACCTTGTGCCGCTTGGCCGCTTGCCGCAGCCTCTTCTCCCGGTCCAGCTGGAGCTGCATCCTCTCCAGAGCCTCTCGCAGCAGAGCCTTCTCTTCTGCCTCCCTGTGGGCTTCATCTTCCAGCCTGGACATCTCCTCCTGGCACCTTCTCAGGGAAGCTTGGCTCTGCCTGTGCAAAACAGGAGGGGAAGATTCTGTTGGTTTTTTTCCCTTATCAACACTCTGCCCCTCAGCTGTGCTCTCCCTTGGTCCTGCTGACACTGTCCCTCTGCCCCAGCCCATGCTGCTGCTGTCCCAGGCTCCAGCCAGCCAGGACAAGGGAACCTGACAAGGCTCTGACACTGCTCAACCATGTGAGGCTGCAGAAGGTACCACTGCAGAAAACTGGGAGCACCTTTCCCCACTCCTCTTGACATTTGCCTTTTGTACCGTGGCCACAGACACAGACTGGTCCCAGACAGACACAGGACTCAGCAGTGTCACTCCTTGCCCCAAGCTCTCTGTCACTTGGCATCCAAGGACCAGGTCATGTTCAGAACCCTGGCTTTCCATACCTGAGCTGCTCCACACTTCCCTCATAACCTTTCAGCATTTCTTCTTTCCTTTCCAGGCGAACCTGGAGGTTCCTGATCTTTTTGTACAGCAGCTCCAGGGCCTTCTGTCTCTGCAGCCCCACTTCTGCCCTTCTCTCCTGAGGCAGGTGCTGCAGAGGCTGCATTCCTGACAGCTCCTTCATCTCCACCAGGCTTCCCAGAGCACCAATTACATCAAGGTACTGTGGGAAGAAGAGGCAATGCATTATTTACCAGGTCTGCTGCGTTCCATCACGCTGCTCAGCCATCTGCTTTCTGTCTGCTCTCCTGAGGGGACGACAGTGTCCTGAGGAAAGCAGGTTTGCATTCCATTCCCAGCTGCATGGCTTACTGGGATGGGATTGCTTTTCCTGGGATGATTGTTTTCCCTGCTGGGTGTTTTTTGGAGGGAAAAGACCCCCTTTGTCCAACCCACCAGCTGTGCTACCCTTGGACACCTTCCCTTGCAGCTCCCTCCATTGCTCCCCAGCCTCTCTGATGCACCGTGGCATGTTTTGGGGTCCCAGGATGTCCTGGCAGACACACACTGTGCTCTGGGCCATGCAATCATGGAATAGTTTAGTTTGGAAGGGAAATTTCAAGGTCATCAAACCAATCCCCCCAGCCATGGACAGGGATGTCTTCAACTGGGCCACAGAGCAGCTCATCTTCGACATTCCTGGTGTGATACCTCTGAAATGTGTTCAAAGAACACCTGAACTCTACACACCGGGCACGTGCACACACTCTACACATGATTTACCACACCTAACCCTGACATACCATCTTCTCACCCAAGTCTGTCGCCTCAGCCACTTCCCAGCTGGTGATCCTGAATGAGCCCCCATGAGGAACATGCTCAGGAACCTGCACAGACAGGGAAAGACCCATGGAGATCACTTTGGGACAGGTTTTTTTTGGTAAATGGCCTTGAGTCTCCTTTTCACCTCATGGGAAATCCACCCCAGCATTGCTGCGGTCCCAAGCCTCCCACCCTGCTCAGCCCATCCATCCCTGCTGCAATCCCACCAGCCCCAGGCCATGTGCTGGTCCTGATGGAGCTGCCACCCTCTGCAGGAGCACTGCCTGCCACCCATCGGGCTGCATCTCCCACCCTGACTTTCTTACCTCTAAAAACCTATTTCTTCTTTCCCAGGGCGTGCTTTCCAAAGTCAAATTTGTCATTTCCAAATCACAAACCTCACACTGCCTCCTTACCTTGCCAGCCTTCAGTTTTTCTCCCAACACAGGTGCAGGTTCCAGCTCAAGACCTCTTTGTTGGATTCTTTTCTCTGTCAGGTCTCTCATCTGGACCACCAGTGGCTCGAAATTGCTCTTCACAGCACCTGGAGGCAAACGAGCAGATGCCAAATTGTTCCACTCTCCACACAACTTTGAGGTTTCCCAGCTTTTCCAGCCTCCCTGTGAGGGTCAGGAGATTCTGGCACAGGTGCCCAGAGAAGCTGTGGCTGCCCCTGGATCCCTGGAAGTGCCCAAGGCCAGGCTTGGAGCACCCTGGGACAGTGGCAGGTGTCCCATGGCAGGGAGTGGAACAAGATGTTGTTTAAAGCCTCTTCCAACCCAAACCATTCCATAATTCTAGGAGAGCCCTGCTCACCTGAGCACTGCCTCTTCTCCAGCATCTTCACTCTCTCCCGGAGCTCAGCCAAACCTTCTTTTTGGCGCTGGATCGTTTCCTCGTGCCTGAGGCCTCGGCATTTTGCACCAAACTCAGCCAAGTCTGATGGTGGCTCCTGGAAGAAGTCAGGTCCTTGCCCAGTCTGGTAAACACAGCCTTGCTGCCAGACACCGGGCACTTGGCACAAGAACAAAGCCTGGAGAGCATCTCCGTGGATTTTGGGGGGGTATAAGAGACTTGTCAGAGACCTCCTTCCTGCTCTGCTGTGCCATGGTCAGGATGTGAGCCCTGCAAATGCTCTGCAGACCCACGAGAGGGTTGGTGCACAGCTCTGAACAGCCACGTTGGCGTTTTTCCCTTGTCCTCTGCACCGTCACACAAACACCTGAGTCCCTGCACAAACCTGGACATCACTAAACGTGCACCACCCTCTCCCAGCCCCATCCAGACCCCACACTTTGATAAACACCCAAAAATCTGTGATGGGGCTAGAGCCACGATGGCTGCAGACCCCCAGCTCCGATCTGGCTGCTCTCACCACCCCCATCTCTGCCCATCCCGCTCCCCAGTGCCCTCCCCAGCGCTGGGATCTCCCCCTCCCCATCTCAGAAGGTGGAACAGGACGGGCAGTACCTCCCACCCGCTCATCAGCTGGCTGTGAGTCAGTGGCCGGCCCCCGCAGCCAGCCGGCCTCGCTGGAATTGTACGGAATGTACAATTCCTACAGTCCCTCCATCTGCTGCTGCCACCACCTGCGAGCTCTTCCCTTTTCCAGCCTCGGGGAAATCAAGCAGGGATTTGGCACAGGAGAAGGAGGAGCGTTTCTTCTCATCCTGTGCAAGGAGCTGCCCCTATTTCTGAGCGTACAACCCCAGAGCTGGTCCTGCTCTGCACAGCCAGCACCCGCAGCTCGGCAGGCTGGGAGAAGGAAGGAATGCTTACACGGTGCTGTTCCCTCTAATTGGCAATTAACACAGCCATTAGCACGCACAAGACTTGGAGGTTCCAAGGCATCAGCTCCTTAGCCTGCTGGGGCTGTGGCTCCCCGGATCACAGGTGGCCCTGGGCTTGGGAAGGGGCTCCAAGCATCCCACCCTTGGGCCAGCGTGGAGCAGCTCCAGGCTCTCACCGACAAACACCAGGCACAGCACGGCTGCTCTCGGCAATCCCACACCTCGGTGCTCCCCGTGATGATTCCCCCTCTGAGAGGCTTCACCCACCTGCAGGGGTGTCCTGGGAGCGTCCTCTGGGCTCTCCAGGGTTTGTTGGGAAGCGTCCCTCAGCACCCGGCAGCGCGTTTGGGCTCGGCTGTGTGGAGGGACAAGATGCTGTGGGACCCCGTGATGGGTGAAGCTGACCCAAACAGCTTTTGGAGAGCAGCACCCCGGGCACCCACTGATGACTACCACGGTGTGGGTGGCAGCACTGGCTCGGATACAAGTGCCTGAGTTACGCATCGACTGGCATGAGCTCCACTAAAGCCCCGTTTTTGAATCCTGTGTCGTGGATTCAGAGCTGAGCTCCATCCTGATACTCTCAGAGCCCTTTGCTCTGGGGAGGACCCTAAACACCATCAGCTGCTGGGGACACACACGTCTGTAATCCTTGGGTGATGTCAGGGTGTACCTTAACTCCTGAGCTGCTGCTTTCAGGGCCCCATCCTTCTCCTCCACGAGGCTGGACAGCTCGGATAGCTTCACCCTGAGCTGGTTCACTTCCCACTCCCGGTGTTTCAGCTGCCTCTGGCTGTGCTCCAGCTCCACCTTCTGCTCTTCACTCAGCTCCCCTAAGCACAGAACAGCCCCGTGGGATGCTGGCTGGCTCATCACCCAGTCCTGGGGGATCTGCAGCTGGGGCAGCCTCATGGAAGCACCAGTGGGGCTCATCCCTGCCCTTGACAGTGCCCTCAGGTCCTGGGCCATGCCAGCAGGACATCCCAGTCTCTTTGTGGAGGTACAAGCCAGGGCCATTCCTTGCTGTGGCAATTTCCCTTCAGATTGAAGGAGGACAGGTCACCACCAGCATTTCCTGACTTGCATTTTTGACTCCACACATTCCTCACGGGCTCTGTCCCCACGTTCACAGCCCATGGAGGAATCCCAGGCAAGGTTCTCCCAGTCCTCCCAGGCTTGGAACATCTCCAGCTCCACGAAGTTCACCAGAGTGATTGTGAGTTTTGTCTACCTGCTCTCCCCGTGGTTACTCTGCTCTCTCATTGTCACTGCTACTACTCAGCCAAGGATGGGGAGAAATTCACCTTCCCAAAGAGAACAGCCTGCTTTGCCCCCAGCAGGACAGGTGACAAATGGGTGTCACCATTGTCATTTCCTGAGGATGGTGACACCCCTTTCCTGTGATCGGTGTGCGCCTCACCGCGTGGAGGAGGCTGGGGACGACGGCAGCCACATAACACCCACCTCTCATGTCTGACATCCTGGCTCTGGTTTCTGACAGCTCCCTGCTGAGCCTGCTGATGACTGCCCTCTTCTCCAGGAGCGTGCCCTGTGCTGCTGCCAGCTCCTCCTGCAGTTTCCTGGGAAGATCAGTGCAGATCTCACCCCCAGCGGGGAACCTCGTGGCAGGACACCCGTGCACACCTTCCTGGTTAATCCACACATTCCCTTTCTTCACCTGCCTTTTGGTCCCCTGGGCTTACCCTGTGCTGTGGGATTGGCCACACCATTGATCTTACCTGGAGCCATCCAGGTGGGATGGCAGAGCCTCACGTGCTATTTGGCATCACTTTGATGCTCCATGTCCTTAGGATCACTTCAGCCTAGCAAAGGGACTTGAGTCCCACCCTAAAAGGACTCATAAGATCTTGGGGCAAGTGGTGTTGGACTTCCTTAGGCTGTCCCAGGTGGTCCCTGCCCTTCTCCAAGGTTCTCTGACCACCATCAGTGAGTGCTGCTCACCTCAGACAAACGTGAGACTCCATGGCAGGACAAATCCCCGGCCAAGCTCCCGGTGCTGACCTGTGGGCATCACACTGAAGCCCTACAGGACACGAGGAAAAAGGCCAATCACTTCTTGGTAACACATTCTTGTTGCTTTCTCTACACAAATCATTTCCTCCTGAGGGCTGAGGACTCTTTGGGAAGCCCTGAGAGCCCAGTTCCACGGCCAGCTGGACAGTTCTTGACATCCAGACTTGCTTCTGTCTCAGAGCAGCCCAAAGCACACCAATCTTGTCATTTCAGAGTACAAAGAGCCCTTCTCCAGTGGCAAAGCCCTGTCTGCTCTCCAAAACCACCAAACAATGACACAGCTTCTGCAGGGCCTCACAGAGAGCTTGTCCTGCAGCTGGAATAAGCTTCACCCAACATCTTCCTGACGTTTCCTACAGCACCAAATTCACTGTTCCACCTCCACACGCATTTCACGTCAACCCAGCTGCCTCCTGGTACAGGTGCATCCCAAACAACCCTTACCTACCTTCTATTTTTCCCACAAGTGCTGCTTTTTCCTCCTCCAGCACCTTCTGCTGCTGAGTGGCCTCCAGCAGCCTGTCCTCTAAAGCCAGGATGGTCAGGGAGTGCTGCTTGCTTTGCTCCCTGTATCCTGCTACATCTTCTAGCAGTTTCTGTCTCTGTGACTCATTTTCCTCCTGCACAGCCCTGAGCTGCTGGTCCTGCTGAAGCAGCTGCTGCTGTAGCACCACCTGGGAAACGAGAGGTGGCAGCTGGGTTGGAAGTGCTGGGGGTTTCTTCTGGGATCACCATCATCTCTCCTGGATGGCGATCACAAAGGTGGAGGGAAGGGTTTCAGGGGTGGGGGAAGCCTTCTCCTCCAGCACTGATCCTCCACCTGCGTGGGTCAGTGCAAATACCTCTTGTGCAGTGATTTTCTTCAGCTCATGCAAAGCTTCTCTCAGCTTTCCCTCCGTCAGTTCTTGCTCCTCTGCCTTCTTTGCTGTTGCCTACCAGAGGAAATTAGCAGTAATTAGGTTAGGCATGAACACACCTTTCTTTCTCTGTGTGTTTTGGGGAGAGGGGGACCCCTTTGTTCACTGATTTGAGCCCCTGGAGCACCACACTGCAGCACATTTTCCCTTTTCTTCATTCCAGGAGTGAGCTGTGCTGCTTCACCCCACCATGCTCACCTCAGCCATGCTTCTTAGGTGGCTTTCCAACTCCTGGATCTTCTTCTGTTCTTCCTCCACAGATTTCTTGCACTTGTCCTTCTCCTCAGTGACAGCACTTTCCAGAATCTGTGAATCAACAGCCCACAGATCCACAGATTCAGGGAAATAAAAAAGACCTCCAAGGAAAAAAGCAGCAGGAAGGGTCATTTCTCTGGAGCAGGGCTGGGTGATGGGAGAAAAGCTTGGCAGGACACGAGATAACTCAGTGAAGGAGAGGATGGGAGCACCTGGGGAAAGGAAGAGCTGAGGGATTGGGTAGGAGCTGCTTGGCTGCTCCTTGCCTGAATCCTTAGAGAACTGAACAGCAGGAAAACACCATTCCCAAGGTGCCAGACACACAGGCAGACTGGAAACTGTCCTACAAGGCCACCATGATCACGACACACCCACCCTGACTGAGCCTGCATCCCACACCAGAGCTGCTGGGGGGATGGCCTGGGCTCCCCTGGCTATCCCTGCTCCACAGGGATTTCCTTTTCCAGCCAAAAAGGAGCCAACTGGAGCCCAGCACGGGCAGGGAGGGGGAGAAGGTTTGAGAGGAAGCAATGCAGTGTTTCCCTCAGCTCATGGATGATGCTCCTTGTGCTGTCCTTTCTCCCAGTGACTGGGATGTTAACTCCTGATGTTACCTGCAGGTGTTTCCCTGTCCCACCACGGATGCTTTTGGGATTTTACATCACCTGGATCCATATGGGAGGATATCCAGTCCCTTGGGACTGCACTCAGCTCGGGGCTACAGGTTCCTCCTCTCGTTATCCAACGCTATTATCCATTTTTCCTGCATAACATTCCTCCTCTGAAACACCAACCACACCACTGTACCTGTTTGAGCTCCTTGTCCTTTTCCAGGATGATTTGCTGGATTTTTATCTCTAAGTCTTGCTCATGTTTAGCTTCCAGCTCCTCTGTGTGCTCCTGCAGCAGCTCTGCCTGCAGCTCCTGGAGCTTCTCTAATTGCTCCTACAGGGAGACACGGGGGTATTAAAGGAACTCTGTCAGCAGCAGGGCAAGAAATAAACCTCCTGTGTACATTCACTCACAAAAAAATTCACAAGAGATCTCCTCTCCACCCTTGCTGTGTTGGGGATATGGATATGGATATGACAGTGGCTCTGTCTCCCTTCCTTTGCATTTCCTGCACTCAGGGATCTCAGCCACATCCCCAATCCAGGTGCCACACTGGCTTGTTTGCCATCATATTTACCCACAGGAAGAGTCCAAATCCACCTGCTTTATGTGCATAAATATTTCTGCACCTGCAACATCTGATTGCTCTGTGCCATCTCCTGCGTCTTCTCCGACAAGCTCTCGAGAGCAGCCAACAGCCCTGCAAAAGCCAACGGAGCCTCACACACCATATCATGGATATCTGGAAAAATCTCTTCATGGAAAGGGTGCTCAGGCATTGGGATAGGCCACCATCCCTGGAAGTGTTCAAAAAGTGTGAACACTTGGGAACAGTGTTGGCTTAATGGTTGAACTCGGTGATTTTGGAGGTATTTTCCTTAAAATTTCCATGATTCTGTGATTTTCTCCCCCAGGAGTGGCTCATGCTGGACTTTCTCCTCTACATCTGGCTTGCTGGGACACCCCACATTCCCAGGGATGCCCAGCAGGACACAGACCTTTGCCAGAGGTGTGCAGGTCCATCCCCAGGCTGTCCAGGAGCTGCTCTGCACCCTCCAGCCAGGCCAGGGGACCACGTGCCATGTCCACCACTGCTGTCCTGATGGCTGAGACAGAGGGATCCAGGCACAACACCTCCAGCTTCCCCAGCTCCCCTCTCAGGCTGGAGCTGCTGCAGGGGCTCCTCAGGCAGGCCTGGAACAAATGGGACCAGTGGGGAACAAGCCAATCTCCACTGTCAGTGGCCTTCAGGGACTGGCAAATGAAAACAACATTTCTGAACATCTCAGGCCAGGTTGGATGGGGCTTGGAGCAACCTGGTCCAGTGGAAGGTGTCATGGAGTGGAACAGGATGGAGAATTCCCAGGAGATTCCTTCCTCACATGAACACTTAGGGATGATGCTTTGTTTCAGGGTTGTATCTTTATTCTGACCTTTCCTCAGGCCCACAAAACACCCTGGGCCACTTGGTCCTCAGTGTTTAAAGGGCTGACCTGGAGCTTCTGCAGGGAGTTCTTGAACACCTCGATGTTTGCAGACACCTCCTCCTCCTTTGCGAGCTTGGAGCTTAATTCCTTCTGCAGACTCTTCTCTCTCTCGTGACTCTGTTGGTTCTCATCAGAGATCTGCCTGACCCTCTCTATCACCTGGCAAAAGTGGGTGAAGAAGGAGGATAAGGCCCACACTGTTTTGAGGGGCCAGGGATGGTCTCAGAGAGCCACAGCTGAGCCTTGCTGCAGACTGGCAGCCACGTCAGACCCCTGGGCTTGTCCCTGCTGCAGACCACTGACTCCCTCCAAGCTTAAAGGACCGTGTCCCCTTCACGTCATGGAGCAGTGCCACCACCCTGGGACAGCCACAGCACAAATCTGGGGAAGGCTGGATGCTGCAGCCCTACTGCCCGTGGAGCAGGCACCTCTGCAGCCGCTGCCTGGAGCTTTGGTGGCTCTGAACATCCCTGTGAGCTGCTCTCCAAACTCACCTGCTGCTCCGTTACAGATTTCCCTGTGCTGCCAGCTGCTGATGGAGAACAGATTTGCATCACTTGGGTCTTGAAGGACTCCAGCTGCAGATCAACACATGGGAACAAACACCACTGAGCATTGACAGCCACTCTGCTGATCACTGATAATCAAAATCTGGCATCATGTTATCAGCAAAGGGCTGCCCCTGCCCAGAGCAGAATTACCCAGGCACTGAGGAGGGCTGGTGTGGCTCCCAGACAGCATAACTAAGGTTACAGATTCCTTTTCTGTGTGCTAATAAATGCTCTGTTGTCCATGCTGCCCACACAAATCCTGTGGATAAGCCTTTTATTCTTCACCCAAGACCATGTCAGGGTTTGGGGCTCAGGACTTGTTTCCACAGCACATCCTTCCCCATGGGAAGCTGCATCCCTGTGCTGCCCACAGCCCCAGTGGGGATGTTCCTGCCATTCCCTACCTGCTCCCCAGCTCTCTGCAGCTCAGACCTCAGCAGGCGCTCCCTGTGCCCCATCTCCCGCAGCTGCTCTGCCTGCTGGGACCAGGCTGCCTTCAGTTCCTCCTCTGCCTGCAACGAGAGCTCTGGCACCTCACAGCAACGTCCAGCACCATGCCATGGGCATTCCAACCACTCTTCCCATCAGACAAGTCCAAATGTGCCTTTGGAACACCAGGAGACAGACAGCAATCCTGTTGTAGGGAGTGGGGTTGCAGCATCCACCCTTCACAGCACTTTTTGTCTGGGTTTGGTCCCTGGGTGTTGTCCATCCTCACCCAACACCCACACAGGGCACTCTGCCATCTGTTTTTCCTCTTCCATCAGGGTCCATGATCGAGCTCAGGACAGTTGGATGCCCCTGCCCATCCAGCCTGTGCTCCCAGGGATGGCTGGTCCCTGTCCCACCCCTCTGGGACGATGGGATCTGCCCTCTGTGTGTCCCCTGCAGCCAACAGCCTACCTTGGCTTTCTCAGCCAGTTGCTTTTGGACACTCTCGTGCTTTTGGATCTCCCCTTTCAGCCCCTCCAGGTCCTGCTCCAGCTCCTCAATGCGCTGCAAGAGCCCGGGGAGGGCGGGGGTCTCACCAGGGCAGCTGGGCATCACCCCTCTGGATGACCTCCACAGATCAGCAGGATTTGTTTCCCATCTAACTCACTTTGTTCACCCTGGAATTCTCTCCTAACCTGTATTTACCGTGGTTATCTCAGCTTACAAGTGGAACTCAATCTGATTTCTGATCACATCTCCCCAAGCCCCCTTTCCCCTGCCCTCCCTTCACACCAGAACTCACTGATCCAACAGAGTTACTGATTATCAGAGTTACTGATCCACTGCCCCAGCTCTGATGGCCACTTTGTGCCTTTCAGGACAGGAGCTGAGCTCCAAACCACTCCCAGTTAATGATTCCCTCACTGATGTGCTCCTGCAGCCACTGCCTACCCCAAAAATGACTTTTGACTCACATTTCTGCAGGAGATTAGTTCCTCCTCTCCGAGTTCACTCTTTACTTCTTCTTTAATCCTCAAGCACTAGAAAGAATGGCAACCAAGGTAAAAAACACCAGGGCAGTGAAACCTGATGTGAATGGGACACTGGCACAGGCTGCCCAGGGCAGGGGCTGAGTGCCATCCCTGTAGGGATTTAAAAGACACTTGGGGACGTGGTTTAGTGGTGGCCTTGGTGGGGCTGGACCCACGGCACAGTGACAGGGTTTCAGTGGCTCCTCAGGAGGACCTTGGCAGGATTATTTTGTGTGTACAAACAGCTGCTGTGCTCCCAGAAGTCCGGGGCACACGGTAGCTGATGCAGAGCGAGGAGGGAGATCCAGCTGGGGAAGGAGACCCTGATCTGTGGGCATCATGGCACACCCAGACATGGCCACGGGACCACCACGGTCATGGGGTCACCTCCCTGTGATACAGCTGCTGCCATCCTCACCAGAGAGAAGCATGACCCTTCTCACCCCTTTCCCACCTTAATCCCCATGTCATAAATCACCGAGCCCCTCATTAGTGCTGCCAACCTTGGCTGAAACCACAGCCAGCTGATTGTCCTTCTCTTGGTTTTCCTTAATCAGTTTTTTGGTCTCTTGCTGGAGTTGCTGGATTTTCTGCTCCTTTTGCACCAGCTCCCTTTGCATGTTGCTCATCAGACCTGGGGAAAACAACTCAGATCAGAGGTCACCCAGGAGTGACATTTAGATGGGATATTGGGATGGAATTCTTCCCTGTGAGGGTGGGGAGGGCTGGCACAGGGTGCCCAGAGCAGCTGGGGCTGCCCCTGGATCTCTGGAAGTGCCCAAGGCCAGGCTGGACAGGGTTTGGAGCCACCTGGGACAGTGGAAAGTGTCCCTACCATGGCAGGGGGTGGAATGAGGTGGTTTTTAGGGTCCCTTCCCACCCAAACCATTCTGTGATTTGATTCCTACAAGCCTCTAGGAATAATTTGTTGCCTGTACAATTTGACCAATGATTCCTCCTCATCCAAAGCCAGTCCCAAATTGCTTCATGCCCTGACCCAGAGCTCCAGGGTCAATACCTGCAGTCAAAGCCTGCTCCCTCTTCAACTTCTCACTTTCTCTCCGCAGCCTCCCGATCTCCAGGTCTCTCTCATGAAGGGAATGGCTGAAAACCTGGTTTGAGCCTTTCTGCAGGTCACTGATCTGCAAAACACAGATTTACCTGTGCTCCTCACCAGAACATTCGCTGACTGCTACAGCCCCTTTGGGGAGGGACATCTGGCACTTCTGGTTTGGTGGGACTGTTCTTTAGCATCTTCAAATTCCCCCTAGGAATTCCACATAGGACATTTTTAAATGTGCTCTGGCTGTTCCTGCTGAAATCCTAATGCCAGAGGCATTAGAGAAAGAAGGAAGGAAGGGATGGGAAAGGATGGGAAGGAAAAACCCTCTCTCCCTCATTTCCCTTGATTTCAGACACACAAACTGCTCCTGCCCCAGCCTGGCTGTTACACCACAAGCACACCTGTACCTGAGAGGTTTTCCCTGCCCATGAAAGCCCCCAGTACCTGTTCCCTCAGGGCTTTGATCTCCTCTGTTTGGGCTCCCAGCTCTCGGTTGAAGGTGAGCAGCTTCTGGGTCAGCTCAGCCTCGCTCCTCACTGCTGCCTGGGCCAGTTTCCTTGCCGTGGCTGCGATCTCCTCCTGCAGGTCTCTTACCACCACATCCCTCCCCTTTGTATCCAAACCAAAAAGGTCACCCGTCTCCTTCTCCAGCAGCTTCTCACCCTGCTGGCAGATTCAGGTGCCACTGCTCAGTCTGCAGCCACAGAAACTCCACACCACCTGCCCAGGGGTTCCAGCTCACGGCCATCAGCAGGGAACCCGCTGTCCTGGCTTCCCACACCCTGCAGCCACCCCTGTCCCCATCCACCCGCTTTGGTGGCGGCCCCCACGCCCTGCTGGCACTCCTGGTGGGACACAGACATTTGGGAGGATTCAGCTGCTCTGCCAAGGGCCAGGACAGGGGTGGCATTCCTCACTCCCACCCCAGCAGCATTACCTTCTCCTGCAGGAGGAGATCCACCTGGTGAGTGCCCAGGGAAGGGGGTCCCCCCCTTGCACCATCACCTGGGAAGCTGGCTGAGACTGGAAGAAAGCAAATTATCAGCAGGAGAGGCGGGTGCAGGCAGCAGAAGTGCTCCCTGCAGCATCCTTTTCCCTTGGCTAAAACTGCTCCAAGGCAGTGGGCACTACTCAGGGTGTGAGTTTGCTTCACAACCAGCAGAGAAATTAAAAGAAATGACATTTAGAGTGCAAACAGTCTGCACAGAAGAGAGAGTTAATTCACCTCAGGGAACCAAAACAGCCTAAAAGCAGCAGAGACACAGCAGTGAGAGGCTGCCCTTATTTTCCAGCACTGCCCAGCCCCTCAGAAAGCTGTGCTTTTTTGTCTTCCCACATGGGAATAGCTCTGCTCGCTGCCTTTAGGGCATGGGGATCCTTTGGGCTGCTCCCAAAAAGAGGAGTTGGTTGCTTATGACAGCCCAAAAATCCCACAGCAGGAAAACCACAGCACTGTGCAGCAGGCCACAACATTCATGGCAAATGTCACATTCTCCAGCTGGCCCAAACCCTCACCTCTGCCCTGCTCCATCACAGTTTGCTCCCAGAGGTGCATCAGATCTATTTTCAGGTGCCTTCACTCAAGGCAGCCACTTCAAAGGAGGGAAAAACACCACACAGGGCTCAGGAGCAGGCACAGGGGCCACTGGGGCAGATAAAGTCACTCCTGGCCCTTCTGGGTCCCACACCAGGAGAAAGGAAGAGGAAATGTCCCTCTGCAAAGCCAACAGCATTCCCCTTGGGATGTCCCAGCTCGTTTCCTCCCAACCCAAACCCACCCAGGACCACATATGGACTTTGATCAGCTCCAGGGGACAACGACTCGCTCAACACTTGTCACTTTTCTGCTCCAATCAACTCCCCTCAGCACCGAGTGAGGACAGCAGGACACAAATGGCTGGGTTTGGCATCGTGGAGTACCTGGCCTGGCCGCAGAGGTCCTGCTGAAGGTGTCCAGAGAGGTGGCACCGGCCATGCTCCTGCCCCGGGCACTCCCAGGTCGCCTTGGCAGAGGCAGATGGGGCTCGTGGCCGGGGGCTCTGGGGGTCCCCCTGCCCAGGGAGCTGGGGGGAAGCTGCCACTGCAGCGAGGGCAGGCCCAGAGGAGATGAAGGAGTCCAGGCTTTGGGCTCTGCACCCACCTGGAGCTGTCTGCTCCACCCTATGCGACGCTTCAAGGGGGGACAGGACATCTACGGTGAGAAAACACCATGTTATCTGCAGGATTGTAGGAAGGATTTTAGCCCTGGCACGGATCTCAGCAG
>NC_031789.1:1539046-1551542 GCF_001522545.3 Parus major
ATCCTTCCACGGGCCAGAACATCCAATCCTTCCTTGGGCATCCTTCCATGGGCCAGAGCATCCAACCCTTCCCTGGGCACCTTCCCTGGGCATCCCCAGCCCTACCTGGGCAGCCCCATCCAGCACCAGCTGGAAGGACGCTCCCGCCGTGCCGAAGCTCAGGATATCCCCCGGGCTCACCCTGACGGCCGCGTTTTGGACCTGGCAGCTGTTGACAAAGGTGCCTTGCGGGGAGTTGAAGTCCTGAAGGATGAAGCTGTTGTCTGAGGTGGAGAATTCCAGGGCTGCGTGAAGATCTGCTACGCCTGCGGCCTGGGAGCAGGCAGGGGACGCTGCTGGAGGTGGCTCCAGGTTGGTCCTTGCTTTGCCAAACCCCTTTTCTGGTGCTCAATCCCAGCACAAAGCAGGACCTCTGGCACATCCTCCTCCCTTCCCTCCATCCTCCACCTGTTTTAGGATGCTCAGCTGCCTTGTTCCTACCTGCAGGACGATGTCGGCCCCTCTGTGGCTCCCGATGGTCGTGGTGTCAGATTTCAGCTGGAAACACCGCTCCGAATTCTTTAGGAAAGCTCGCATTTCCCAAACCCCTCCACCTGCAAGGCTTGTGCCAAATAATTCCTCAATTTCCCACCCCCCACCACACAACCTGAGCCACGAGTGGCTTTACAAAACACTAAAAATTCTACAAAATGGCCCCAAAAGCGGCCGTGTCCCAGCTGGAAGTGTGGCTGCAGTAGCCTTGGAAACCTCAGCCACGCCAGAGCCTGCTGCTGCCTGCCTGGGTGAGTTTTTCCTCTTCGATTTGTTTAGGTTTTGTTTTTTTTTTTTCCTCCTTTTTCCAAGCAACTGTCCTGGCAGCACAACACAGCTCCGCCACAGCGATCCCGTCAGCTGGGGACACACGTGGGAATGCGTATCCCAAACCTCACGGGGGCTGTGTCACCCGCCAGCGCTGCCAAAGAACCTTTTTTCCCCTCGTTTTGCTTTTTATTTCATATCATGTTCACGCACAGAAACAGGTCTTGAAGCCCCAGGCAAAGGGATAAACATTGCTATCAGATGGATGCTGTCACCCCTCAGCATTTCTCCAATCAAATGTTAATTAGAGGGTAGGATAAGTAGGGAGAAGATGTAAGTTGACAGTGAATGCATTGTTATGTCTAAAATTAGAGATTATCTGCATTGTTAAAGCATTTGAATTTGCTTTTCTGCTGCTAACTAAAGAAATAATTATTTCTTGTATTCTGGGGGTCTTTCTCCCAGGCATGTGATGCACAGGAAAAGGAGGCAGAAGAAGCAAAAGAACCTGCTAACAGATGTGGGCAAACTCCTTGCTCTTCAGAAGGAGGAAGTGAAAAATAAATGAAAAAAGCTGAAGGTGCAATTAGCTGTTTATCTAGCACCTTGTGTGAAAAACTACAGATATGGAAAAGATATCTTTATTTAAGCTCTGTTCCTTACAAAATTGGCTGCACTTAGAAACAAGATGAGGTGAATTTCATCTGCATAACAATTTTTGGTCAATGGAAACATCTCACAGTTCTTTCCTAACCTAAATGGTTCTATGGTTCTTTATGTCTCTCCTACTCGCCTCCACTGCTCTTCCTCTCTCCTTTTTCTTGTCCCTGTCTTTTCTCTGTCCTGTTCCCAGACTTGTGCTTTATCGCTGCACCCTCTCACCAAGCTGGCATCTTCTCTTTTCTCCTTCTTCTCTCTTTCCTTTTCTTTTCTCTTTCTCTCTCTTCTCTTTCTCTCTTTGCTTCTCTTTTTCTTCCTCTTTCTCTCTCCTCTCTCTTTCCTTTTCTTCCTCTTTCCTTCTTTCTCTTCCCTTCTCTTTGCTTTTTTCTTTCCCCCTCTTTCTCTCTCCTTCTCTCCCTCTCTTCTCTTTCCTTTTCTTTCTCTTTCCTTCTTTCACTCCTTTTTCTCTTTCCTTCTCTTTTCCTCTCTTATCTGACTTTTCTTTCTCTCTTTCCTTTTCTTTCTCTTTCATTTTATTTCTCTTTCCTTCTCTTTCTCTCTTTCATTCTTTCTCTTTCCTTCTTTCTTTTCTTTCTTTCTTTTTCTCTTTCCTTCTTTCTCTCTTCTCTTTCCTCCTCTTTCTCTCTCCTTCTCTCTCCTTTCCTTTTCTTTCTCTTTCCTTCTCTTCTCTCTTTCATTTTCTTTCTCTCTTTCCTTCTCTTTCTCTTTCCTTCTCTCTTTCCTATTTCTCTCTTTCCCTTTCCCTCTCTTATCTTTCCTTCTCTCTCTTTCCTTCTCTTCTTTCCTTCTCTTCTTTCTCTCTTTCCTCCTTTCTCTCTCCTTCTCTCCCTCTTTCCTTTTCTTTCTCTCTTTCCTTCTCTTCTTTCCCTTTCCTTCTCTCTCTTTCCTTCTCTTTCTCTTCTTTTCTCTCTTTCCTTCTCTCTTTCCGTCTCTTTCTCTCTCTTTGCTTCTCTTTCCTTCTCTTCTTTCTCTCTTTCCTCCTCTTTCTCTCTCCTTCTCTCCCTCTTTCCTTTTCTTTCTCTCTTTCCTTCTCTTCTTTCCCTTTCCTTCTCTCTCTTTCCTTCTCTTTCTCTTCTTTTCTCTCTTTCCTTCTCTTTCTCTTTCCTTCTTTCTCTTTCCTTCTTTCTTTTCTTTCTTTCTTTTTCTCTTTCCTTCTTTCTCTCTTCTCTTTCCTCCTCTTTCTCTCTCCTTTCCTTTTTTTTCTCTTTCCTTCTCTTCTCTCTTTCATTTTCTTTCTCTCTTTCCTTCTCTTTCTCTTTCCTTCTCTCTTTCCTATTTCTCTCTTTCCCTTTCCCTCTCTTATCTTTCCTCCTTTCTCTCT
Source organism: Parus major (assembly GCF_001522545.3). Taxonomy (NCBI): domain Eukaryota; kingdom Metazoa; phylum Chordata; class Aves; order Passeriformes; family Paridae; genus Parus; species Parus major. Next base: position 1,541,847 of record NC_031789.1, read on the forward strand.
CCTTCTCTCCCTCTTTCCTTTTCTTTCTCTCTTTCCTTCTCTTCTTTCCCTTTCCTTCTCTCTCTTTCCTTCTCTTTCTCTTCTTTTCTCTCTTTCCTTCTCTCTTTCCGTCTCTTTCTCTCTCTTTGCTTCTCTTTCCTTCTCTTTCTCTTCCTTTCTCTCTCTTTCTCTGTCCTTGTCTCTCTTTCTTTCTCTCTCCCTCTTTTTCTCCTCCTGTTCCTGCTGACTGTCACAGTGGCAGTGTCCCCAAGTGACGGAGCAGACTTGCTGAAGGAACATTTTCATCTGACAATAATTCCTTCCTGGGCCTGGGCAGGGTGTGACGGCCCCCAGTGACATCTCTGGTGCTGTTCTCACAGTTTAGACAGGTTTTTATGTCTCTGGCTCATAAATTAGTTTTGTCTGTGTGCTGTGTGTTCATCTGTGGGTGTTTGTCTCGAACTGTGTGCAAAAAACACTAAAACTTGTAACTTACCTCTTTATACATATGTAGAAAAAAAATATAAAAATTTATTTCAAGGTACAACCCCATATCTGCCGTTTTATGTGAAAGACCTTAGAGCATAAGGAATTCAAAATATGGATATATAAGGCTTGAAAATATAAATATAACCTTTGCATATATAAACTAAACAATAAAGGGCCTGAAAAGGAGAAAGGATGACCGCTATGAAGGCGACAAAAGCATCTTTGTGTGCTCAGAAGTTTTTTGTGCATTACTGGAACACAAAGTCGGAGATTTCGGCTGGGCCTGGAACGGCTGCTGCCTCGCACTGCGCATGCCCGGCCGATGGCGGGGCGACCCCTGGCGGCGGTGCAGCGCCAGCCTCCGGCGCGCATGCGCACTGCCTCAAACCGCTCTGCGGCCCCACCCGCAGATTCAAGGCGGTACCGCAAGAGTGACTTGTCCGAGCGCCGCCGCTTTCCGTGCCTGCCGCCGCCGCTCGGTGTCCGGAACACCGCGGGAGCCCCAAGCGCGGGTCCCGGCTGTGGTGGCACTGTCGGGTGAGGATTGCAGGGAGCCCACGGAGGAGCGGGCTGCGGCTGCGGAAATCACGTGACAAGACACGCAAAGATGGCGGCGGAGGCAGGAATTTGCGTCATTCCACACTCCAGGTGGAACTGACGTGTCACACCACTCAAGATGGCGGATGGGGGGGTAAACTCTCGGCGCCGCACTCAAGATGGTGGCAACGCACAGGAAAATGACGTCACGCCACTCTCAAGATGGCGGCGCGAGCTCGCGAACCAGGCCGTCCTTCCCAAGATGGCGGCAGAGTGCGCATGCGCTGTGGGGGACTCACGGTGGAAAGCATTCCCCTCACAAAGGCGTCTTCCCCCCGAGCCCGGCCCAAACCGAGCCCAGCCCGGGTTGGGTGGCGTGGGGAGGTCCCCGGATTCTTGGAAATGCCCAAGTGTGAAAAACGAGGTTCACATAATTTTTGTAGAATTTAAAAGTTTAATAAAAAAACAATTAGGAGAAAAAAATAAAGTATACAGATACAGCTGGGTGTCTCTGCATTCAGCCAAGAGAGCACACCTTACTGACAAAGGATTGTCCCTTAAAAACAGAACCCCGCTACATATCCATAAATTCTCATACATATTCATACATTCTTCTTAGGATCTTTGGTGTTCTTCTGTTCAGTTTTCTCTTGCCCCCTTCCCAATAGATCAATCCTCTTGGTGCCATTGAGATTTACATTCCCTGATACCAGAAATGCAATAAATTCCTCCCCCCAGAGTTCTGGTCACTGCTGTCTTCATCTGGATAAGACAGTTTACAAAAGGAAAAAGAAAGTGTCTCCAGCTATCTTTTTCAGTCTTTGGGTTATACAGACAAAAGTAGTTTTTGTTTTAATGCTATGTCATAGCTTAACATACATGTATTATACCACTATTTCTAAGTTTCATCAATAACAGAAATAAAGAAAGCTATATTAATACAACAAAAATTTCCATTCTTATACACGTAACATTCATTTTAATATTTGCAAAAAACAAACAATATATGTATCTATAACATCTGGAAGGGTCAGCAGGGAAGATCCAGGAGCAGCTACTGAAGATCCAGCCCCAGCCTTGCCCCTCTTGGGGTCCCACATTCTGCAGCTCCCCACGAGAAGCAGCATCAAAAAAGAGCCCTCAATTAAATTAGGGGCTGTCTCTGAGAGTCATTTGTGGGGTTTGTGAGTACAGGATGTCAGGAGCTGCCTTGGGAAAGAGTGTGGACAAATGAATGCCAATAAAACAGAATTATGGCAGGAGTAATGTTTGTTCCATGTGAAATAGGGGCAGTTGCAGATCCTGGTTCCCGAGGCTGGATCACTCAAAACCCACAAAGGGCTGGGTATAAAACACCTCTTGTTTGAGGTGAAGTTTTATGGGAGGATGTGGGTGTTCACTCAGGTGGCATCCAGGTCATTGGGGCCTTCTCTCCTACCTTTAATCTTCTTCATAAAAACACCAAATCCGTTCCAGCAGCACTCTGGCAGTTGGGCTGAGGATTGTTAATGTTTATTGCCCAATAAAGCTCTGCACAGGGCTGTGCCATCACCTCTGGCTGTTGCAGGAGCTGTGCCCAGGTGTGTCACACACTCAGCAGCCCATGGACACCTTCCCTTCCCCTGGGGATCCTCTGGGAGGGCACATCCCACACCTGGGTCACTCCAGGACAAAAGGAGAGGATCAGAAGAGCAAAAAAATCCTTGGGAGAGAGAAAAAATCCCTGGCTTGGTGACAGAGGCACCTGAGGCAGAGGAAAGCGAAGGAAGAGATTTGTACAGTGAGATTAAAGATTGGAGTGTGGGGAGGGACAGCTCCGATCTCTGCTTATTTTTTTTCCCCCTTACCTTTATTTTTTAAGCCTCACGAGGGCGATCTTACCCTGTCATTTGTGGGAAATGAGCTCAAATTCCCTGACAAAGGTTGAAGAGGCTCTCAAGAGCTGTTTCCTACCAGAGAGTGCAAAGGGAAACAGTCCTCTTAGACTGGAGATGCCTTAAAGGGCAGAACAGAACTCAGAATTGGAAGGAAAATAATAACACAAGTTGGTTTTTTTTTACATTTTTCCTTGCATCTTTCCTTAACAAAGCCCTGCTGGCTGCCCCAGTCACCAGGGGAGTCTCCTCTGCTAACCCAGTCCACAGCTGCCAGTTCTGGAGGCAGAGCTTGTTGTTATTCACACGATAAAATAATTTAAAGCATCTCTTGTCAGCTCACTGCTTTTTGACTTCTGTGACATCATTACCATCCCCAGCAGACTCTTATTAAAAAAAAATAATAAAAAATAAATAAAATAAAAAAGACATCTGTGTACATTTTCAGAAATGCTGAGAACTCAGAATCTGTTCTCACCTTCGGGGACCTTGACAAATGGTTTGTCATAAAATCAGTGGGTTGAATATGCACAACCTGGCGATGGGCTGTTGATGAACCCATTACCAGGGCTTGGAGTAACTCTTAATTTGGGGGGAGCTGCCACTCCAAACTGTCAGGTTACACTTAGGTGCAGCAGATGTGCTGCACGTTGATTTATTCATGTGCCCAGAGTGGAACATCTTTCTAAATAAAAGTGAAATGTAATTTTAGCCCAAGGTCATTATTAGTATTCCTTATTTTGTGCTTGTTATAAAAAGCCCAGCAATTGCATCTCAGTGATCCCAAAACCTGCTTTGGGTTTGTCTAACCTAGACCACACCTTAAATTTCCTTGCCTTATTCCAATTGTTAAATTTCTAATTTTTTTTTCCTTCTGTTTCATGAGATGAAGCATTTATTTTAGGGTTCATAGCACAGTGATCCATCCCATCACAGCAGATTTTAATATTCTGACTGGATATTCTTTTTTCCCCCCTTGACTTTGAGGTTAATGGGCACCTCTGTGGGTTTTTGTTGACATGTCCCTCAGAGGATTTCTCAGTGTAACCTGAGGTTTGGACTGAGCAAATTTAAACCCTTTGGGATGACAAATTAGGGTTAGGAGTATTATTCTTTAATAAGCCATTAAACATCTTCTTATCTGGGCCCAGGCTAAAGATTTCCTATCACGATGCAAATGAATGCCAAACAACCCCTGAAATGTTATTTTAGCCCATTTTAACAACATTCCCCAGACAGCCCCGTGGATGTGCCAGAAAGGGGGGGGTCCTGTGACTTTGTTCAGAGCTTTCCAGATGCTGCCTTGAGCTCTGGATTAATCCTTTCCATTCCCCCCTCAATTTGACTCAATTTCCCTGCTTTTTTTTCAATGCAATTGCAGCATCCAGGAGTGGAACCCAATCCATGTTGGCCCCTTCAGCTCAGGATATTCCATCAATCTGTGATTCCATAAATGGGTGCTCGCACCTGACTCTTCCCCCTGCAAGCTCAGCTGCCCCAGAATTCCTTCAGAGACCCTCTGGCATTCAATAATATTTAGCAATGGATCATATAGAAGGTGTTTAATGATTAATGGTATTTGGAAAAATATCATATACCCTGAGAAGTTTTACACTTTCTCTATTCCCATGCCAGCAAGTGAAGATTTGCAGAGTGAGGTAATTTTATTAAACCAACTGATAAAACTGGAAAAAAAAAGAAGAGAAATGCTTTGGAAATTCACAATCTTCTTTGAGTCTTAACCAGAAACTGCGAATTTCTTGCCAACTTCTGGCTGAAAATAGCTGTGCTGAGTTTCACTTAATTTTTTTAAATCAGTTTGGAATTAAAGGATGGTTGGTGAAAATGTGGAGAGTGATAATTATTGTGGAGTAAAAGATATTGCTGGAGCCAGGAGCAAACAGTGGGAATCCAAAATTACCTGATTAATCTCTGAATCAGCTCCAAGTTGACCTTGGGGATCCATTGCCCATCAGCAGCTCGTTCCCACACTTCCTTTCACTTCCATCCCAAGGGAATTTTCCATTTTTTCATCTCTGCTGAATTTATCCTGGGCTCCAGAAGATTTTCTGGAGCTTGGAGAAGCTCTGGGAGTGCTGCAAGACGCTTCACTGTGAATCCACGAAGAAACTCCCTTTCCACACGTTAATTATGGGTTTTGCTGAAGGAAATCTAAGGAAAGACAGAAACAGATGGGAAGAGATATTTAGACTTTTTAACGACCTCTTCCTCTGCCTAATGGAAGAGGGTTAAATGTTGAATTCCATAACTCTTCAAAACCTTTGGGTAAGCTCTGACCTACAGTTACAAGTTGCTGTGAAATTTTCCAGTCGCTGCTGGAAAGCTCTGATTTTGTCAGGGGCTGGAAATTCCCAGGGCAATGCTCCTTTGGGAATGTCCATGTGGTTGAAACGCTCTGGATAATGCACCCATGACCAGGCAGGATTTTATCCACACAGAGCACCCTCACCCCAGATGGATTTGAGGCTACAGTTAATCAGGAAGTCAGATTAAGAAAGCAAATGCAATTTACAGCTGTTAGAAATTAACAGTGCTGTGCTCAGGATGTCCCAGACATTCCTGATGTGTGTCCCTGCTGTCTAAGGAATATTTGCACCTCTGTTTATGGGATTGACTGAAGTTTGGGGACTGGGTGTGATGGAGTTTTCTTTGCTGTGGCAGCCCCTGAGCTCACAAACTCCCAGGCTGGGATATCTCTGACCAAATCCCTTTGGCTTAAATAAACTCCACATTCACCAGCCTTTTTATTTCCCTTTTACACTTCATAAAGATGGAAACACATCCCAAAATCCTCGGTGTGCAAGTGCTGCTCTGCCAGGATCACCACATTTATCTCCCGTGGATCCATGGATGTGTATTCCCTGTTTGGACAATCAAATGGACACCAAGCCAAAAAAATGTCCTGGGAATGCAGAGACATCCCTGGAGAACAGCCTGGCTTAGCAGGACCTGCCTTTAACTTGCTGGATCAGGGATTTTTCCCTCACTTTTCCTTGCCTGAAGCAGGAGATGGGAAGTGAGGCATCAATCCCTACAGGAAGAGATCCCTTTTGGGCATCACAGAGCTGGGGAAGGTCCAGGAAAAGAGGTGTCAGTCCATGACCTTTGGAATCATCAAATAATTCAGGTTGGGAGGGACCTTAAAGATCAGCAGGTGGGGTTTGCTCACTGCTGTGTTGGCCAGAAAGGCAGAAAGAAGAAAAATTTTATGCCTGGAAGTGTCCAAGGGCTGGTCAGACAGGGCTTGGAGCAACCTGGGACAGTGGGAGATGTCCCTGCCCATGGCTGGGGGTGAGACTGGGTGAGCTTTAAGGTCTCTCCCAACCCAAATTCCACTCTATAATTCACTCTATATAATGTGAAATTTCATCTCAGCAAAAAATTTCTCACAGTGCCTGAGCAAGAGCTGGAGGAACTGTCTGGGAACAAACACTTCTTTCTGGTTAATAGCTTTGCAAATCTTTCTCCTCATTGGGCAGGGTGGGAACCTGGAGGTGAGAGCCCCAAAAAAACCTCTGTGCTCTCAGTCCAGATTGAATCAAATGTGAGAAATCCGTTCATTTATAGGAAATCCACTCATTTGTGAGAAATCCATTCATTTGTGAGAAATCCACTCATTTTCTTAAAGACATCCTGGCAGTCATTATGCCAATGATGGGCACGCTGTTATCACAGGTTTGGGGTAAAGAACAAAACCACAAAATTCCCAGAATATTTTATTTTCATAAATAAAATTTTCATTTTCGTGGCTCACACATTTGGACTGGACTTCATGCACATCTGGGCGTTAATTTTTGTTTAAAACTACCATAACCTAACAAACTCCTTGAGCCCAAGAAGCACAAATAAATTATTTAAATGTCAGAGAGACTATTTGAATGAAGAGAGACTGAGGAGCACCTTGCCTGTTTTGTTATTGGTGGGCTTTTTGGGGCTATTTATTTATTTCTTTTCAAGAAAAGGGCAGAAATGAACATTCAAATTCCCTTCTGTAACTCTGGGTTTACAGAGGTAAAAATCCACCTCTCCCAGGAGATGGCAGAAGAGCCCCAATGATGGCCAAGGACAGTCACTGCTGGGTGATGGATGTTTAAACACTGGGGAAAAAAAAATCTGGGAGCTGTTGAGCTCTGATCCAAATGATCAAAATCTTACAGATTTACAGCCAGGGCCTTTTCTGGTGTCTGTAAATTCTCCTGCTCTGCACGCAGTGATGTGTCAGGTCTGAGTTTCGTGTCACTGTGGCTGAAGCAAAGGGAAAAATCATCTTTTTTTCAAGGTGGAAAGGGCTGTGTTAGCTGCTGGGGAGATGTTGGGCCAGCAGTGATGGGGTGACAGTGTCAGGTTTGAGGTCAGGACTGGGACTGGAGGGCTGAATTCCTCAAAATGACATCACCACAATCATCATTTTATAAATCTGTGGGTGGGAGAGGATGGAAACTGGGACAGAGAGAGCCACGAAGCTGCTGCACCTGGCTGTGTGTGGAGCAGAGAACAGGGATTTTAGCACCAGCAGAGCCTGTTGGACTGGCTGAGAACAACTTGGAGCTGCTCCAGCTTGGGAATGACACCTGGAATGTGATGTGGAGGTACCTTGCAGGCATCAGGCAAGGTCACAGAATGCCAGAACGGTTTGGGTTGGAAGGGACCTTAAATCTCATCTCCTTCCACCCCCAGCCATGGGCAGGGACACCTCCCACTCCACCAGATTGCTCCAGGCCCCGTCCAGCCTGGTCTTGGACACTTCCAGGGATCCAGGGGCAGCCACAGCTTCTCTGTGCCAGGTCTTCCCCACCTTCCCAGGGAAGAATTCCATCCCAAAATCCCATCTAACCCTCTTTCATCCACCCAGGAGCCGTGGCACCACATCATGCCCAGCCCCTGGAACTGAGCTGGGCACCAGATGTGACATGACCAACAACCCAAATGCATTTGAGATGACAAGAGCAGGGACATCCCCCTTTTCTGGGCTGTTTTTCTGCAGCTTTTCTATCAGAAAAAGATCTACCAGCCTGAACAGTCTTCAGCTCCGTGAATATTTAACTTTACTTCACAGGAAGCTGAATAACTTTAAGAGGCAGGAGAGGAAAAGGCTCGTGGTAAGAGGTCTTAGGTCTTCTGTTCAAGGGGGTTTGTGCAGGGGAGCAAAGGTTGAATCTGAACAACTTAATTGTCTTCTGCAGTTTCCAAAGTGAGTTCTGACTGGTGTTACAGATCTTAGAGATTTTTGAGAAGCTCCCAACAAAAATAAGGACCCCAAATACCGAGGGAATGTTTTTGGACAAGTGCAGAGTTCATCAGTGACCTTAACCCTGCCCTCCAATGAGGCTGTGATGAGGAGGAGCCAACCCCACCTTCTTCATCCCAAACTCTAAAATCTGCACTCCCAGGAGTTGCTGTGTGGTTTCTTTGTTAAAAAAAATGGTTTAACCAGGTTACCTTATCTCCTGCATTATTTTTTTAAAAAATGTTTATTTTGTTTTATCCTTGAGGTCTTTGCACACCTTACTCTGCTTGGAGTCTAAATTTAATGAATTCAAGAGTTTTCCAGAACATCAGAGGCCAAAGGCACATACTGAATGACACAAAAATCTTTTCTTTCAAGGTATCTAAACAGCTGCCCTTTCATTTTTAACAAAGACCTTCCATCTCATTTGTCATAGAGAAGTATAACACCACTGCAAATAAAGATCATGTGTGGAAAAAAAAAATCCCACTTGCCAGATCAAGAATCTAAACTATGTAACTGTTTCCAAGATTACCGTGGAAACCAAATTACTACTAAAAGGACATTAATCTGTCTCTGACCCTGAAATGCTGTAGTGAAGGATTTTTGTTGTTACCCATTAGCTCTGCCCAGGAATTTCTTCAAGCATTTAGGAATTCAACATTAATTGCCTGTGCGGGTGAATAAGCCATGAAGTTACCTCCACAAACCCTCTCCCAGATCAAAGCAATGCCCAAAACTGAGAGAAGAAAGAGATTTTTTTGGTATTTTCAAGCTGCAATTTGCATGATTCAGGTGCAATTGAGTGTGGCTTTTGCATGGGAATATTTCTGCCAGAACACGATTGGCACCCACAGGCACCAATTTAACAACGCCTGGATCGATCTCTGCTAAAAAAGTCCTTAAGTTTAAAGAAATTTAAAATTGTGTTCATCTCCCACTAAGAAACAATCAACCAAAGACCTCAATGAAGAAAATCTTTGAGTGGGTAACAAGGACAACTGAAATATAAACTGCTTAGTATATAAAAAAATATAGTTTTCTCTTAGAAGTGAAGACCTCTTCTCTGTATATACTCACAGACCCTTTTAAAACATGTTTTGATTAATTTGTGCTATTTCTTTTCCTGGCTTCTGTCCCAGTTAGGGGAGACTTTCACTGGAAATAGCTCAGTGGGGAGCAGAAAGGGGTGTTCAGAAACCAGAATCAAAGTATTTGGTCTGATCTTTCCCCTGTAAACCCTGCCCTCTCTTGCTGCCACCAGTCATTTGGCTTTTCTGCTTAGAAAAATATGTTTCTAGATTTAATTTGGAGATTTCCTTCCCTTTTCCCTTTTCCCTTTTCCCTTTCCTTTCCTTTCCTTTCCTTTCCTTTCCTTTCCTTTCCTTTCCTTTCCTTTCCTTTCCTTTCCTTTCCTTTCCTTTCCTTTCCTTTCCTTTCCCCTTTCCTTTCCCCTTTCCTTTCCTTTCCTTTCCTTTCCTTTCCTCCCATTTTCTTGGAGTAAGATGTCAAAGCTGTGTCCAGCAGGGGGAATGCACCAGGGGATTTTCTGTGGCTTTGTGTAATTCC
>NC_031789.1:1551562-1556923 GCF_001522545.3 Parus major
CTTTCCTTTCCTCCCATTTTCTTGGAGTAAGATGTCAAAGCTGTGTCCAGCAGGGGGAATGCACCAGGGGATTTTCTGTGGCTTTGTGTAATTCCTCTGGAGTGGAAGAGTGTTCTCCCTTTGGGAGGAGATAAAATGAGCACTTGGAGGAGTCTGAGCTCAGCTGATGATGTTGTGGAAGGGGAATGTGTAGAACAAAGGTCAGAGAGGACAATTGGCAGCTGGGATGGCAGGAACTGCTTCTCTCCTCGGCAGGAATCAGTCCCTGCTGGAGCTGAGGTGAGTGACCTTCTCCCCCCAGCAGGAATCTGGGATGTATCCCTCAGATCCTGTCTGGGATCTCAGGGAAACACCTGGACAAGCAAATGTGTGGAAAATCAAGCAGCACCTTCAGAACCTTTTAGCACCAACGAAGATGACATCTGGTTTGGGGGTTTGTCTTCCCCACCCTCCTCGTTCCCCCTCCTCCAGGTGATGGACATTGCCAATTCTCTCTCTCCTAATGAAGATTTATTCCAAAATAGCTCATCAGTGCTCACTGCTGACCTCACCTTCCATGTCTTGGTCTTGGCAAGACCATCCAGGGAAGGAGAAACCCAGGACCTGCTCATCAGCAAGGTTGGGGTTTTATTTTTCTGTTAAAATCCCCAGCTGGGATTTCACCTGTGCTGCTGTCTACTGAGATAATGAATATCATCACATCTCCTCACCAGGTCCCTGAGATGACCTCCTGAAAGACAAAGATCTTGTATTAAAAAACCAAAAAAATAATTTTAAAAGGCTGACATATATTGGAGATGTAGCTGTTTTCATTCTCTTTATTTCACTAAAGGTAGAAAATCGAAGGGAAATTGGGAAGAGCATCTCAGGGAGCCTTGGCTCAGGCCTGTGGTGGGGCTTGCAGAAAATTGTTCCAGATGACAACATTATAATTTACATCTCCATGGTGGGGTCATTTCAACATGGGGCTATTAAAGAGTAGAAAGAGGAGATGGAAGGTGCATTTTTGTTCTGAAGAAGGGTGACATAAAATAGAGATGGGAAAGGAAATGTGAATTTTTTTTGGTGAAGATGGAGAAGGGCAAGAAGCAGGTTCAGGCTTCAAGCACCTGCTTCCACAGCTCCTCCCAGGGCCACGAGCCTTTCTGAAAGGGGAATCTTAAATAATTAAAATCTGAAATCTGCTCGCTGAGAGAATGAGCAGCTCTTCCAAAACCTATATTTAAACCTATATTTAAGCAGAGTTTAGGCTGAAGGAAAAGACCAGTTGGGGAGGGTTAAAAACCACCACAGGGATATTGTTGTGTGTGTGATAAATTCAGGAAATTCCAAGGGAATACTATAATCCACTCATAGTTAGGGAAGGAAAGATGTTCAGGCTCTTCAGATTGCCCTAAATCCTACCAAAAGTGATGAGAAGTGTTTTTGTGGCTCTGCTGCCAACTCGTGCTATCTTTAAAAACAAACCCACATGTTCTGCAATATTTTGAGCCTAAAAAAGTAACTCAGCTGTGAAAAAAGCCAGATCTGGCTGTGTGGATTGCGTACTTCCCACTTATCCATATTTGAATGTCTTTCAAGTGTAACCTTAACTGAATAATTTGAGTTTATTGTGCTTGTTTTGAGAAAATTATCTCATCACAGAGCAATCACAACATCCTTGTAAAGCTGATTGGAGAAAGCCACGTTCAGTGAGGAGTTAGGAATTGTTCCCTGTCAAACCAGGGTGTTGCATCAAGTGTGATTCTTCAGGAATCTGTGGGAGCCAGCACGATCCAATATTTCCATTTAACACCTTGTATTGAACAGACTTTGCTGACATTTGCAGATGAAACCAGGCTGTGAGAGATGATTTGTACGGGGAGACGTTTCAGAGGAAGAATCTCTTCTGGAGCCTGGAGGTGAAGTCCTGTGTTTTTTTAAGGAATAAACACAAGGTACATGTCAGGTAATCCAGCAGGAGTGCAACAGCTTTGCAAAAACCTGGGGATTATTATGGATTACATTTTGATGTGGGATATGAAATTGAAAATAAAAATGGGCAGGGGCACCTTCCATTATCCCAGGTGGCTCCAAGCCCTGTCCAACCTGGCCCTGGGATCCAGGGGCAGCCACAGCTTCTCTGGGCACCCTGTGCCAGCCCTCCCCACCCTCACAGGGAGGAATTTCTTCCCAAAATCCCATCTGACCCTGCCATCTGGAAGATTTATAGAAAAAAAAAACCCCACAAACATATTTATATTTATATTTATATTTATATTTATATTTATATTTATATTTATATTTATATTTATATTTATATTTATATTTATATTTATATTTAGATTTAGATTTAGATTTAGATTTAGATTTATATTTATTTTTATTTTTATTTTTTTTTTTTTTTTATTTATTTTTATTTTTTTATTTTTATTTTTTTTTTTTTTTTTTTTTTTTTTTTTATTTTTATTTTTATTTTTTTTTTTTTTTGTTTTTATTTTTTTTTTTTTTTTTGTATTTTTTTTTTTTTTTTTTTTTTTTTTTTTATTTTTTTTTTTTTTTTTTTTTTTATTTTTCTTTTTTTTTATTTTTATATTTTTTTTTTTTTATATTTTTATATTTCTATATTTTTATATTTTTTTATTTTTATATTTCTATATTTCTATATTTCTATATTTATATATTTATATATTTTTATATTTTTATATTTTTATATTTTTATATTTTTATATTTATATACTTATATTTATATATTTATATTTATAATTTTTATAACATAAACCACAAAAATATCATTTTTATAATTTAAAAAAAATTATTATTTTCTAACAAAAACCCTATAAAATTGATAACAAAAGTTACCCAGCTTCCAAGACTTCATGGCAATTAGCTGCAGGAATATTTGGAGAACGTACCCAAACAGCTCATAACAAACAGAAGGATTCAGACCTTCACTCAAAGCACAAAAAAAGCAATTTGCACTCTGGGGAACCACTTCTTGTGTCCCCAAAAACGATATAAAATTATAAATAATGTTGAGCCAGCAGCAGATGACATTTGCCACAAACCTGAAATGGAAAATGCTGGGTTCTGTTCTCTGAGTTCTTTGCTCTCCCCGTGGCTCCACCTGAGGCACAGAGCTCCCAGGATGAGCACAGCTCTTCTTTGTGAAAATCCCCGGGATTAACGGGGACACAGCTCCAAATCCAGCTCCACCCGGTGATTTGTGTCACCTTCTGTCACCCTGTGGGAAGCCCTGCTAATTCCCAGAGAAATCTGCACCCACAAATGTTCTGATGTAAATAAAATCCTCAGAGGGAGATGCTTGGGATAACATCCCCCTCCCACAAACCCTAATCCCAGGAGCTGAAATTCCTTCACATCCCCTTCAGTGCTCCCTTGTGTGATCCTCTAAAGTGCACTCAGCAGTTTTGGGCTTTGAACTTTGATTTTATGTTGGTTTTCACACCCAACCCCTGTGAGATATGGTCACCGTGGTGTGTTTCAGGTGCAGGGTCTGCAAAGCTCTTCCTCCATGAGGCCTGGGTTGAAATTCTGATTTAATCCTTTGTGAGGTTATGTAAGGTGCTCAGAAGAAGTGTTCATCCCTTTTTGAGGCCAGCAGGGATGTGAGGGTGGGTTCAGCTCTTGGGAATAGGTAGAAAAGACCAGAAAAGCGACCTTTGGGAGAAGGAGGAGCCCTGGGGCTGTCACAGCCTCAGCTCAGTCACTGTGGCTCAGGGTGGGTCACTGCTCACCCTGGAGGAGGAACCAGAGGGTCACAGAATGGTTTGGGTAGAAAAGACCTTAAAGATCATTTCATTCCCACCCCCTGCCCTCAGGTGTTCCGTGGGGAACCACAGGGATCATCAATCCCACCCCAGCTCTCCACAAACACCCCAAAAACCCCACCCTGGGTGGTGTCCAAACCCTCCTGGAGCTCCTGGGGAATGTCACCGTTCGTCCACACCACCCAAACACCTGAAACAGCATTTTCTTTGTCTTCAAGAGACTATATTTGCATATATTTACATGAATTTACAGTTTTTATAGGCATTTATCTCCACGAACAAAATATTTAAAAAATATATTTACTACAGTATCTCACGGCATAGGGGAAAAAAAATTGAGTTTGTTCCCGGCTTCCAAATGAAAAATAAGGATCAGAAAATGCTTTCCAGTTGTTCAAATAAAATAAGCATTAGCAAGATACAGCCTAAACAAAAAAAAAGAAAAATACATCCTTATGCAAGGTAATTGAAATTTCCCATTTTAGTAGGTTTGGCTCTGTTGCCTCAGTACCTGCTCTTTTCTAATATTCAAAAAAAAAATAGGCACAGATGGCACCTGAATTTCCATTGTAATAAATCAAGGAAAAAACTGTAAACACTTCTGTGATAGATTTTTCCATGTGCAAAACAGAAAAATCCAGCCTTGCTGGACACACAGTCAAAGGACTCCTCATAATTCACCCGTCTCCTGTCATTTGTTTGGGGTTCCACCATCCAAATTGTCTCTCTGAGGGAGCTGTGGCTGCCCCGAATTCTGTGGTTTTCCTGCTCTTTTATATAATATATTATATATAATATATTTTTATATTAAGAATTTGTAGGGAAATTCATGCCTTTGCCAGAAATGTCAAAGTTTATCCTGGATTCATGATGAATAATAGGGAAAATAAATAGAATTGTACAGAATTGGAGAATGATTTTGCCACCTTTAAGCCCATCCTTTTATTTCAGTTCTGTTTCAGGAAGGATGCTCTAAAATCATGTTAGTTTCTTGTTTCTCTCATGTTTATTCATGTAAAAGATTTGGCAAGGCTTCCCCAGACTTTTTTGTTCAAGTTCAACCCTCCATTGCTCAGCTCACTTCAGCTCAAAAGGCACAAAATGGCCCTGAACTACGCAGTTCTTTTATTTTTATACTTATTTTTATTCAATTAACAATAGACACATAAATTATATTTTTAATGACCCATCACCTGTGTGCTGCACTGTGGCATTTTCTATCCAGTCACCTACTACTGTCCAAAAACCTCTAGAAGATGATGAAGAAGAAAGAAGAAGGAAAAGACAACAAATAAATCTTAAATCTTCTATCTTGTCTTCTGTTTTCTAAACTAGTTTAAAGTCTGAACTTTAACTTTTTCACTCAGTGACTCAAGAAAATGCAAATTTACACACTTTTAGTTTTTCTATCTAACTTTAACGGTTGTTTTCATGTATCACCATGAAAACACGCCCATAAATTTCATGTTCTGTGAAATTCAGTGTTCTCCTGGATGTCAGAGCTAAATATCAGAGATAAGGACACACACTCTGTGTCTCACACTCCAACAAGATCCCACCACTTCTCCTTGTCCTCCCTGTGATCCAGGCA
>NC_031789.1:1557248-1567051 GCF_001522545.3 Parus major
GGTCTTGGTCATCCTCCCCAAACCATTCCATGATTCCGTGGTCTTGGTCATCCTCCCCAAACCATTCCATGATTCCGTGGTCTTGGTCATCCTCCGGTTGTTCAGCATCTCAGGATCTTCCTGGCTAGAGGGAGAGAAGCCACAGCGGACACGGGGTGAGGCAATGAGAGGTTTTTCTCCAAGAGCTGAGAAGTTATGGCTGTGTTCTCCTGAAAAACTCCAAGCACCCCTCAGTCCTGAGCAGGAGGATGAATCCAGGTCAGATCTTGTGGCCTTGATCTCTTCTCCACAAGAACTCAGCTGCTCTGTGCTGGGCACACTTTGGGTGCTGGGTTACTGACAGGGAGGGATTTTCATTTCTCTGAAACAAAATTTACAGGAGGTTTATGGTCCCTTTCAGGAAATATCTGATATTTTTCAATCAAGGCAAACCAGCAATTAAAGGGGGTGGACGCTTTTATAAAGCACTCCTGGATATTTTGGTGCTTTGCAAAGGTCACACTGCGCCCACTAATCTTCTTTTGTGGATGGGAACGGGGCCAGTTCTGGTTCATTTATTGCACTGAGTATTTTTTAAAGCTGAATTGTTTATTGTGCATCGGATTTTAATTTGCTTAGTGCTTTCCTGGGATTCTGAGTTACGTTATTTGTCGGGAAAAGGACTGTAAAATTATAACTCCTGGGCCCAGCGGATCCCCTGATGCAGCACTTCAGTGCTGATATGCAAAGATTACAAAATAATCAGTCAGTGCTCAAACAGAGCATTGTGAGGTGTGAGGATTTCCTCACAGCAACTGGAGTTGGAGGGAATTTCTTAGGGAGAAACTGCAGAAAGCTGTGCAGGGCTGAAATCCCCACCCCAGTCTTCAACTGCTGGGTGAGAAGAACGATTCTGTGTCTCTCTAAATGATTTCAATGTCTGCACCAAAGCTGGGTGGAGAAACCCTCCCAACAAGCAGCGGGTTGGGAGTTCCTGTGGTCTCTTAGCACAAAAAAGACGTTCTAGAGAGGGAATTTAGTGCTGGACAATTTTTTGAGATGGAAATGAGAAAGAGTCTGAGGAAAAAAAATCAGCCTTCGGTGTCTTGTTGGGTGAAAGAAAGTCTGTGGGGCTGAGTGGAGACCTGGCCCAGGGTCTGTGTTGCACAGCTGAGGAATTTCAGAGGTTGCTGTCGACTTCTGAGGCCACCACTCAAATTCTGAGTGTCCTGAGGCACCAGCAGAAACCCTGGCACCTCAAACGAGCGTTCCCTGTCAGCCTCCCCCAGATCTAACCGCACTGCTAGTTTTATTTTTGGTGTTTTTGGACAACAAAAGCCCCTTTGGCAGAGCACCAGCGATGTCACGGAGCAGCACTGGCGTGGCCATGAGCACCTTGCACACACCGAGTCTTCCTCGAGGGATGTTCCTTGTGGGACACGTCTGGGAGAACCCCAAGTGTCCGTGGTGATTAATTAGACCCTTAATTACAGGTTGCACACGTCATCTCAGTGCTAGCTATGCTGTAGCCCCACAATTCCTGTTTGTATCTGCAAAAGGGCCTTGAATCCTGCCCAGGGGGAAAAGGGGTTTTCTTTTTCTTTCTGTTTTTATGTCTTTGAGTGGTTTTGGGCATGAAACATCAATTTATTTTTATTGTTTTTTCATATTTTTTTGGTCAACTTTGCTAGTGCTGGACACTGTAATATAACTGCATTTCAGCTCTGTCTGTGCAATAATTCTACCTGGACCATTTAAATCACGTTTTTTCATTAGCCATGAGGGGCTGGGTGAGTGTGCATGTTGAGGAAAAAGCACTTTTGAGTGGATAATGTGGATTTGGGGGATATGCTCCACTTCAGGCTCTGAGAGCAAAGGGATGAGAGGTGAGGGAGTGACCAGAGACAGGGAGCTTGGAGCAGCGAGTGCTGGGGATAAATGGGACACAACTGCAAAAGAGAATGGCAGCAAAATCCTCATAAATGAGGTGGGATTGGAGCACATCCATCCCTTTATGCACTTCAGAAATCAGTGTGATCCTCACCTGGGCTGACCCTGAAGGCAGAGTCCTTCCAAAGGAGGAGAATTTGTCATAACCAGTGCGGTGTTAGAATGGGACCCCAACAAGCACCACCTTGTTTTGTTTTCAGCTGTTAATCTGTGAACTTCATGTCTTCAGGGCAAAGGTGATGAGCAAGTTGAGAACTTGTCCTTACCTGAGAGGAGATTCTGGAAGTGATTCCCTTCCAGCTGAAGAGATGCTCGTGACCTGGGTCCATCCCAGAAAGCTGGGAGCTGGGGATTTGTGGAGTGTGATTCATCAATTTATTCCAATTACACTCTTTGATGTGAGATGAATCCACTCCACTGACTGCAGTCATTAAAACTCACTGAGAAAGGAGTTCAAAGGGTTCTGAGGTGTAGGTGTTTATATTTTGCCAGATTATTCTCACTCTTAGTGGTCCAGAGCCTTTTAACTTGTAGAGTAACTACAGTTTAAGGGGCACTATTGCAATATTATGTGGTTTCATTAGTGCTCCTTGGGGCAGAATTTGGTCTCTTAAACCAATAAAGTAAGTTTTGTTCTTGTCTGTTTTTGATGCTGGGAATGTTAATGAAGCATTTTCTATTTGTTTGGTTCCCTGATGAGTAATTCTAAAAACATTTTTAAGCACTGTGTTTCTATAGGCTGTTGCAGACACATTGAGTCACTTTTTAAAGCACAGATTCAGTGAAAAGTGAGCAGATGGGCAGATTTTGCATGTTTGTTGTACGGATTGTGGAGCCAGTCTCTGACATGGGTGAAATAACAGTGGGATATTTTTAAATTCAACAGAACAGCAAGCGTACACAAAAGCTTAAACATTATTCATAGCGGTAACTTAGATTCTATAAAAGTTCAAATAGGAAAAAGAAAAAAAAAAAAGGCAAATTCACAAAATGCTGTTAAAGCTGGTGTAAAACAGCTGCTAATTTAATCAGGTCACCCGTCCCCCCTCCCCTCCTGGTGATCAGAGCTGGTTCTGATCTTCTCAGGATGCTGCTTTGGCACAGAGTGACAAAAAGAAGTTGGGACTCAGGATTGTGAGTGGCTGCTTTCCATGACTGGCTGGACCACCCCAGAACTCCACCTTGTCCTGTCTGCCCTGCATGACCTCTCCCAAATCCTCTGTACACATCTTTCAAGGTCCCCTTTTCCCCCCTGTATCAGGGAACGGTTCCCCTTCCCAGGGTGAGCCAGGCTTTGTTGAGATAAGCTTTGCTTAAAAAAAAAACCCTGGAAAAATCCTTGGGCTGATGAGGAGACATTTTCTGAGAGACCCAGGGAATTCTCAGCCCTTGGCTGATAGCAGCTGATCACCACAGTGGTCATCAAACAGAAAATACAAGAGTGGACACTTCAGTGCTTGGCTTGTTTTTTTTTTTTTTAATGGCTTTTTTAAAAAATTTTTTAAAATTTTTTAATCCAAACACATCCATCCAGCACATTCCCACCTCTTTTTCCTGCAGGTATCTCCAGCTGCCATCAGGCCTGTCGTGCACTGCTGGGGTCCAGTGACAAGTCATTAAAAGCAGTCTTAAAAACGGGGAGGATTTGTTTGGCAAAAGAGTCATTTGCCTCCACCCTTCCCTTTGGAATGGCATCCACAAAGCCACGCAGGCAGGAGAGTCTGGTAAGACACAGATTTGGGGGCAGCTCCCGGGAGGGGAGGGAGGAGCAGGGAATGTTTAGCTGTAGAACACGGGCTTGCGCAGGACACGCACCACGTTGTAGGTGTTCAGCCCCGGGGCGTCAAAACCGGGGGACAAACCCTTGCGGTCGAAGGGGTAGAAGTTAAAGAGCTGCCCGTTCTGCGTCTCCAGTGAGATGGAGGCAGAGCCCAGGTGCAGAACACATGGGAATTCCTTGTCGAAAACGACTTGGAAAACACGGTCTTCCAGGTGGTGGAGCTTGATTGTCCGATATTTTTCAGGGATCAGCTCTTCCACGTGAGGCCCGAACTGCTGCATGACCAGCACCCCACCGATTCCAACTTTGATCTCGTAGAAAGTCAGGTTGGAATAGGTGTAGTAGCCAACATAAGGGATTGGGTTTGGAGGAGGAACCAAGCTTTTGTCGGCCTCTCTGAAGGCTGTCTCCATGGCAGGGATGAGATACTCGTATGTCTGAGTCACAATGTCCCCACCCTGAGGTCTGGGCCCCGCCATCAGCACGATGAAGCTCAGGCGGAGCTTGGGGATGAGAGAGAAGGTCGCTGAGTAACCATCAAGGTCCCCATCCTTCCTGACAACATCATACCCCAGCTGCTCGTTAATCTCCCAGGGTGTGCCCGTCTTGTTGGCGAAGTATTCAGTGGAGCACTTCAACAGGGGCGTCAGCATCGTCTTCACCGTGTCGGGCTCCAGCAGCCGGCGGTGGTAAGTCCCCAAGAAGACCATGGCCAGCTTGGCCAGGTCAGCAGCCGTGGAGTACATCTGGCCAGAGGGCCGGTACCAGCCCAGGTCGTAGAGCGGGGCCGGCTGCTGGCTGCCGTAGAAGCCCACGGCCATCTGGGAGCGGATGGGCGCCGTGATGTCGAAGCCGGTGTCCTCCATGCCCAGGCGGTCCAGGATGTTCTCCGAGACCCAGCGCTGGTACTGCCCATCGGCAGCGTGGTCAGCCAGCACGTGAGCCATCAGGGAGAAGGCCAGGTTGCTGTAGTGGCATCTGGGAAGGAAGAGGAGTATATTTGGATCAGATTTTCATCAGTGATATGATACCAAGTGGCCTCTTCTTTCCCCCCTCTCTTCTTTAGGGGGAAAATTCACATTTTATGGAATGACAGATGAAAGGGAGACAGAGAAAAGCCACACGTTGTTGCCATGATTTGTTGTTCAATCAAGGAAAAGAAATGTTTTACAGGGATATCAGCAGAGCTGTTCAGCCCTGGTGCACAGAGAGAGCTGAAGATGGAAAAGAAACAACCCCTCTATATTTGCATAACCTGACTTGCTGTTTATAATTGTTCACCATCCATTCTTTTTAAGAGTTCCAGGTGCTCACCTTAAAGGTCTCAAAATCCCGGGTAAACCTCTTTGGGGATTTGCCATGGGATAATCACTTAGATACCTAAGCTAACTTAAGATGGTAAAAGCACTTAAAAAGCACTTAAAAGCCCACAAAGCAGCATCCAGCAACGTGGAGTCATTAAAGAAACCCGAGTACTCCAGTCTTTAATAACCATGAAGTGATTTAAGTCTTCACACTTGAGTGAAGTTTAATGGCATGAAGACATGAAGGGTCATGTTTTTTAAAATACGTTTTCAAAATTCGTTATATTTTCAACCCTGTTGGTTTTTTTAATTGTGTGAAGCCACACATCTCATTGAGACCTATTTAGATCATAAATTTGGTACCACTTCAACCTTTTCCAGCCCATTTAATTGAATAAAAGCTTGGTGAGCATATATATTCTTACCCTAAGACTAAGCACATTCTGTATGTAAAACCTTGCATCTGAAATGGAGCTGAATTTCAACACAGAAAAATGTGTTAAAACATCTATATCAGTGAATTGGAACTTCTTTTGGGAAGAATGATCTGTTAGCTGGGAAATAAAACCAGGAACAAGGAGAGAGAGTGAAAACTCCCAATGTATCAATTAATAAGGTGTTGGGAGATTATGAGGGGATATCTTTATTTATATTAATGGGGATCATAAAATAAAGGTACCATTAGAGATAAGTTACAATAAATTTAAATAAAATCAATATAATAAATAAATAAAATAAAAATACCAAAGAAGATGATGGTATTAAAAATCCTAAACTCATTTAAGGAATATCTGTTGTAATGACGTGGGACAGAACTAACACAAGTGGCTGGCAGATCCTCAGCCACCCTGGGTAAATTATCTCAGACTGTAATTAATGACCAAACAATTTTGCAGTCTTAGGAAGTTTCTTCCCAGTTAGTTTGAATCCTTTCCCTCGTCTGCTGTGCACTGGATCCTGTTGAAGGCTGTGGGGAAGTGTCCAAGGTCAGGCTGGACAGGGTTTGGAGCAACCTGGGCTAGTGGAAGGTGTCCCTGCCCATGGCAGAGGGGTGGAAAAAGATGATCTTTAAGGTCCCTTCCAACCCAAATCAGTCTGGGATTCCATGATTCCCTGATATTTTGAGTGTTTGCAACCCAGATAACAGACTTTTAACGGGCTACAGGAATTAAAACAAGCATTCACAGACCTTTGAGATAATTTAGCAACACACAGCTCACCACAGACATGATTTTAACTGAAACCTGTGATGATTTAAACCGTTTAAATTAAAGTGCCTTTCCACTTTTGAAAACTTGCATCACTTTAGGCTCATTAAGTGAACTTCAGCAGTTTAATTTGGCTCATCTGGGCTTAAAAAATTAATCCAACCTCCAACAGTCTTTTTTTTTTCCCAGTCTCTGACAGAGGGAGGTTTCTTTGGGAATGGCTGCCTTTTACCCGCTGCCTACAGGGGCTGGGGATGGGGCTGAAGGTGGAGAAGACATCCAGACCAAAAGCTCCTAAATAAAATATCTGACCTGGTTCCTGGGTCAGCCACCAGGACGTCGTCTTTGAGCAGCGCAAGGGCGTCCTGCGTGTTGCCCTTCCAGAGCAGGCTGGTGGATCGCAGCCTCCTGGGCAGACCTGTGGCAAAGAGAGGGAGAAATCATGGAAATGATGGCTCTGGTGAAGAGAGAACAAAGGAAAGCGTCAATGGCAAAATGGGAGTGCCATGGGGTGTGCTGGAGTCTGTTTCTGATACCTGAGATCCAGGAGAACATTGAATTTCATATGATTTTATGAAATTTATGAGCGTGTTTTCATGGTGATACATGAAAAGTCTTAAGTCACTGGGTGAAAAAGTTAAAGTTTAGAGTTTAAAACGGTTTAGAAAGCAGAAGGCGAGATGGAGGATTTAGAATGCTGTTTATTTTCCTTCTTCTTTCTTCTTCATCTTCTTCTTCTAAAGGTTTTTGGGTAGTAGTAGGTGATTGGATAGAAAATGCCA
Source organism: Parus major (assembly GCF_001522545.3). Lineage (NCBI taxonomy): Eukaryota > Metazoa > Chordata > Aves > Passeriformes > Paridae > Parus > Parus major. The sequence goes on from NC_031789.1 coordinate 1,564,252, forward strand.
CAGTGCAGCACACAGGTGATGGGTCATTGGGTCATTAAGGAAAATAATTTATGTGTCAACTGTTAATTGGATAAAAATAAGTATAAAAATAAAAGAACTGCATAGTTCAGGGTCATTTTGTGCCTTCAAAAGCCAGAGTGAGCCACAAGGCCATTTTGTACCATCAGAAAGAAATGAGGCAGACTGCAGTGAATTGAACTTGTGCAGAAAGAGACCTGCCAAGTTTTGTGGTAACATCCTGAGTTTTGAATCACCCCAGCTCCTCTTCACAGGATCTATGGCTTGCCTAGGCCAGAACTTGGATCACTTTTGGAATGGAATCCTTGCTGCCAATTTGCAACTTGCTTTGATGCTGAGTTTTGGCAGGGAATTGGGAAATGTGTGTTTCTGACAGAAAAACGACTCACAATTGTGTGCTCAGAGACCGTGTCTTAATCATGGATTCACTGAGGTTGGAAAAGCCCTCCAAGATCACGGAATCCAACCATCAACCCACGTCCCCAAGTGCCACTCCTCACATTTTTTTAATGCTTCCCAGGATGGTGACTCCACCACTTCCCTTTCTTCCCAATCTTTGACAAATCTCCCTCTGAAAATCTGATTCTTAATATGGGATCTGAGCATCCCTTGGTGCAGCTTGAGGCCTTCTGCTCTTGTCCTGCATCCTGGCAAAGCTGAACGAGGCCCATTTCTTATTTTGGCAGCAGCACCCGTTTTCCTCAGCTGGCCTGAACTCGGCATTTGAGCTGGAGTGACAGCACTGCTTCTGCCCCTGCTCTGGGGTTATTTGTGCAGCTGCAGGAGCAGAGAAGAGATGCACTGACATCTTCCAGTGGACAATGGGCTCCTTCATTCCATACTTGCCCCAGTGGCAGCAAAGAAAACGCTGGAGCAGTGGGAGAGTTCACCAGTCTCCTTGAGGTTCATTGGAAACGATAAACCAGAGCATAATATAATCCACAGCCATTGATTTCTACCTCGTGGGCTGCTAACTGAAGTGACAAGCAGGTTGTTAATAATTTACAATCGCATCCCATCCTGTCATTCCTGTGGATTTGGAAATCACAGGTCTTAACAAGCTGGAGCTTCCCTCCAGCAACGAGCCCATCGAGTGCTGAGGAGAAAAACCTTTGGAGTTACTTTTGTAATGTGCAGTGGAGAGCCCAGATAATGAGGATCCATTACAGATCAGTTTCCACAGGAAGAATTTAGATGAAACCTGCTTTACAACGTGTCATGCAGCGCCTTTGATCCCAGTGCTAAGCAGAACTTTTTCCTTTTTTGGGGTTTGACACGCGGCAAACGGGAAAATGGAACTGGGAACGTTCCTTTGATTTGCAGTTGGGATGTGGAAACTGTGCATCTCCTTCTGCTGAATTGTCAAGGTCCAAGGGTTGGTGTGTCCTGTGGGGGTGCTCTGGGAAATTTGGGCCACATTCTAAAATCCAGAAATACACAGAAGCATAAAAGGAGCTGAGCAGGGGCACAAATCCAGCACGGTGATGGGAGCAGTGGAAGGGCTGCACAGTACAAGAAATTATGCCATAACCAGCTACTCTTCTGATTTATGCTCCTTACAACATTTCTGGGGTGCATTTCACACCTCCCTGGGTGACAGGAGCAGTCAGAGCAGCTTTACCAGGCAGAATTGCTTCATCAGGCTGGGTAGAGCCACACCTTGACTGCAGGGCGAGGGGCTGGGCAGGGATGTGGCCACTGCCCACTTTGGGTTGTTCATCTGCTTTTTTCCAGGTTTCATTTCATCTTGGGGAGCCCTCATTTTCATACTGGCTTGCTTCAAATGGTGCTATACCCCATCCTGAGGTCCTCTAAGTTGCAGACATGCTATTTTGACTTTAAATCCTAATTTTAGAGCATTTATTCCGATCTGGAAAAATGCAAGTGTTACAGAGATTAACCAAAATACCACAGCTGTGATATCAGCAGTGTCTTTGGCCACCACATTTTGTAATCCCTCAGTCAAGTCTTAGCAGCTTTGTTTCTGAGGAAGGTTAAAGTTCTTAGTCCTGTGAGCCCCTTCTCCCTTCATGTAGGAGTTCCCCAATTCTGAAGGTAGCAGCAGATTAACACTTCTCTGACAGCAAATGCCAAGCTATTAATAGCCCAGGAATCCCGGATCAGGAACCACACTGACAGCTAAATTTAGCTCAGCAATCAAAGTCTTTCTATTCAAAGCAAAGAGGTTTGACCCTCAACTCTACATCTCAGCAAAATGAGAGCACTCAGGGCTGGAGTACAAAACATTGCTGTGCAATTGGAGCCTGGTTTCAAGTCATGGTACCGTGGAGAAAGGAATCTGTGTTCACCTGAAAGGAATCTGTATTCACCTTAACAGAACCTGTGCTCACCTGAAAGGAAACTGTGTTCACCTGAAAGGAATCTGCTCACCTGAAAGGAATCTGTGCTCACCTGAAAGGAATCTGTGCTCACCTGAAAGGAATCTGTTCACCTGAAAGGAATCTGTGTTCACCTGAATGGAATCTGTGTTCACCTGAAAGGAATCTGTGTTCACCTGAAAGGAATCTGTGCTCACCTGAACAGAATCTGTGCTCACCTGAAAGGAATCTGTGTTCACCTGAAAGGAACCTGTTCACCTGAAAGGAATCTGTTCACCTGAAAGGAACCTGTGCTCACCTGAAAGGAACCTGTGTTCTCCTGAAAGGAATCTGTGCTCACCTGAAAGGAATCTGCTCACCTGAAAGGAATCTGTTCACCTGAAAGGAATCTGTGCTCACCTGAAAGGAATCTGTTCACCTGAAAGGAACCTGTGCTCACCTGA
>NC_031789.1:1568391-1573944 GCF_001522545.3 Parus major
ATTTACATTTACATTTACATTTATATTTACATTTACATTTACATTTATTTATGTTTATTATTTAAAAGAATTTATATTTTATTTTTTGCCCATTCCAGAGGGAATGGCTAAAATACAGGTAGGAAGTCTAAATTAATATCCTTAAATCTGAGTTTTTATAAACTGCAACATAACCTCTGTCTGTCCCCATCAGTGCAGTGGGCTGCTGATCTCTTTCCATTCACTTGGCATTCATAAAACAACACAAACTGTAAATTACTGCTTAGCAAACACCATAAAACCCCTCCAGCAGTTTATTGGAGTTTTAAGGTTAAAATCACAGAACCATTTAGGTGAGAAAAGACCTTTCAGATCATCAAACTAGAGCATTCACCCAGCACTACCAAACTGCCCCAAAATTCCAGATTTGCCCGGTTTTGTGGCCGTCCAGGCCGTCCCCGTGGCGCAATCGGTCAGCGCGTTCGGCTGTTAACCGAAAGGTTGGTGGTTCGAGCCCACCCAGGGACGTGGCCCTCACTCCTGGACCCTGGTGGGGGGTTGGAACCCCCTTGGGTTGTCCCTTCCAATCCAAATAATTCCATGGTTCTGGAGGAAAAACAGCACGAGGTCATTTTACCGTTATACAGATGGGGAAGGAACACATTTTGGGAAAAATCACAGCTGGAACTGTCCAAAATCGTTCACTCTGAGAAAATTTCATAGTCAGAATGCAGCTCATGTTTCTTAGCGCGGCTACAATGCACTGAAAACTGATCTTTAGAGGGAGGAAGCATTTCCTTCATCTTTCTTTTTGGTTTTTAACACAACAATTAACACCTTAATTCTGTCTTAACCTAAAAAAATGACAGCCAATATGAATTTGACTTCACTGGAATGATGAATAAGCTTATGGGTCTACTTTACATGTTCAGTAGATATTAATCCCAACACCAGTTTTTTCCTAAACTGACATTTAGTATTATTTTTTGAACCCTGTGACATCGTTTCCTCCCTGATCTCCAAATCTGTGCCAGCTCTTGGTCTTCAGGTTTGTGCCCTGGACATGCAGCCATTCCCACGTAAGGAATGAATGTTTTCAGGTTCTTTAGGGTCACTGAATATTCAAAATTCAAAATATTCTCAGGATCAAATGAAAAAAACACATAAATAAATCCAAAATAACTCAGTAAACCCCCAGCATGAAATCTGGGAATTCTCTTTTTCCTCACAAAGTTCCAGCACGATCCAGCAGAGCTCCCTGCATGGACCTGCAGGTTGTGACGGGGTCTCTGTTCCAGGTATCAGCTCTCCATGGTGAGTTTTTCCTTTCCTGGCTCTCCCACCTGTGCCAGGTGTCTCACCTGTAGATGGTGTATTCATTGGGCAGCCCTGAGGTGGGGTCAGAGCCGTTCTTCTTCCCGAAATTTCCTGTCCAGAGCACGGTGTCGTTGTAGATGACGATGGCTGACATGGCCGGGAGGCCGGAGCTGTGCATCTTCTGCCGCAGCATCTGATCCACCTGGGGAGGGAAGGGAAACCATGGACTTCCAAAAGAAAGGTTTTACAACGCATCCAGTCTGTACCAAGCAATGGAATCATCCACCCTCATCATCCCAAATCACTCGAAAGTGATCCTATGAATGGTGTTCTGGCAAAAAAAAAGGTATTTTTTTAATATTTGTTTATCTGTTTCTTCTAGAATTGCTTCTGTTGAATTATCCTGTGTCCTTTTTCAGTCTACATGACCACTGTGTGGAAGAATGAGGTGCTCTTCACTCACTGTGAAGAAGAATGAACCAGCTCACCCTCTGGGCAAGAGAACTGCTCACTGGAGGAGTTTTACACATCCATTTCTAGGTTCACGTGTTCTCCTCAATTCCCCACCTCCTTCCCCAGGGATGCTCAGTGGTAATGATAGTAAAAGTCTTAAAATCTTAGAAAATTCGGGGAGTTAGGAAGAAAGTTGGGTTTGGAAAGCCCTGGGAAAAGCAGGCCATGGAAATGTTAGGCCTTGTGCTTGCTAAAGACCAGGTCAAGCTGCACCTGTGTGGTCAGTAGATGATAAATGATACAATTGTTAGATGTGATTAGATATAATTATTGTTTAGAGAACATGAGGAACAATGTTAGGGGACTGGGGGGAATCACGACAAATCCATGCTTGGGTAAAAACAAATAGAACAATGTAAGTTTAATAATTAATATGTAAGTTGCATAATGATAGAGTACAAAATATGTTCAACTCAAAAACCCAAATTGGATCAGATTTGGGTCTGTGAACCCCTGACACTCAGAACTCTTTAAATAAAGCACCTTGATATAAACATTTGTGGTTATGTGTGTTCCTGAAGGCTAACAGTGAAATCCTCCATCTCCCCTGCACCCCTGGAGAGAAGCAGCCAAGAGCTGTGTGTCCCTCTGGTCCCTCCAGCCCCACAGACCTTCTCCAGTGCTTCCTTCAGGATGGGGAGGGGGTGGTCCAGCGGGACGGGCTCAGGATAGCGGGGACACATCTGCACGGCTTCTGACCTCACCTCCATCACAGATGGACCTGGAAAACAGTTCAGGGTGACACAGGTGACTCCAACAGACACATGGAGAAGGCTGAAGCTCACCCAGCAGCCACCACAAGCTTTCTTGGCCTAAGGGGCGCTTTGCACGGGGAAGGGACAACGCTGAATTATTTCTGGTGCCCTGTTATTGTTCATTCCCACATGGGATGGACACGGGATGGGATCAACCGACTCTGCAGCCTGGGAGAGTGAAGAACTGGGGCTGCACAAGACTCTGGCAGTGGGTTTAGCCCCCCTGGAAAGATGGGGGAGAAAGGGGAAGAAAGCTTTTACTGGTCTTCCAAATCTCTGTGCCACACCCTGGGCAAGGTTAAAACCCCCCCTACTCACCGGGCTCCACCTTGGGGAGGCTGTACTGCCACAGGAAGCAGCCGGTCATGGCCACGGAGAGGAGGAAGAGGAGGATGACCAGGACGTGGATCCACTTCACCTCCATGGCAGTGAGTTTGAGGAAGCTCCGGCTGCAGGGCGCCTGCTGGGAATGGAAAAGGAATGGGTTATGGGGGAGAGAAAACACCAGTGTGTGTGTCAGCTGGGAGAGAGGCCCCTGTGCTGGGGAATAAAGCAGAGACAGGACTGGTGGAAGTGTCCCTGCCCATGGCTGCGGGTGGAGTGGGATGAGTTTTAAGGTGTCTTCAAAGTGTTCTGGGATTCTGGGGTGATTTCACTACCACTGCTGCACCAGGGCAAGGTAAAGCAGCCCATGGAACCAGAAATGACTTGCTGGCTTTCAGTGAGCTCTCTGAGCCGCTGACTCACCTCTCCTTGTTGGTTCTTGTGGAACCCTGCTCACTCCTTTTGCTTTCTCCCCTCCCTGCAGGTGAAGCTCATCATCCCAGCCTGGCAGGAGTCTCAGTTCCAGCTCTCACTTCCTCCCTTCTCACCACCACTTATCCCTGGGTATCTTTCCAGCCCCCTTTTCCAGAGCCCAGCATCTGTTCATGGCAGCCCCCAGCCAGACCATCTGAGCAGATCCAGCTTTTCTAGATGAATGATGGAATTTTTCACTCCGTGCTGCCCTTACCCTTCTCTGTTGTGCCTGTAAATCCCATTCTATCACGTACCATCTGTAAGCTTGGCATTTACAGATGCCATGTTTTAGGAAACTGGCTGATATTTGAGTGTGTGCAGCTCTCAAAACACTGGAGACCATCCAGGTTGGTGAGAGAACCAGATCAATGTTGAAGAAAAACAAGGAACAGATGACAAATGAGGAGGTGCCTGAGCCTGAGCTGTGCTCCTTCACTGCCTGCAGGAGGTCAGGAGGGTGCTTTTGAAAGTTTGGCAATTAATGTTATAAAACATATGGCCTGCCATTTGCATCCAATATGCTCCACATTCCTAAGCTGTTTCAGGTTGTCTGGACTCACTTGTAGGACAGACAGATTGAAATATTCCCTTTAGATTTCCACACAGCCTTTTTTTCTTCTTCTCCCCCCCCTGTTTTTGAGATACAGGATAGTTCAAGCAAAAGCTTCTGCAAATCAACTGAGCCTTGTCACTCACAGCCAGGGAATCTGCAGAGCCTCTCCCAGACTTGTGGATCCAGCTGGGTTTTCCAGCCTTCACTGGAACTCTGGGTTGCAGCTCCACTTTCTGCATAATAACAGAAATATATCATAATTTTTCCTGAAGGCCCTCAGCCTGGCCAGGCATTTCTGAAAGCAGCTTATGTCAGGTTCTTCCATAACATAATTAAAATTCAGGGATGGCTGAAGACTGTGCAGGTGCCTGCAGACCCCACTCACACCTGAGCCTGCCTGGGTGCTCCAGATCCACATTCCTGACGTGTTTCTAAATAGGGGAATGCCATCCTGACAGCAATCCCACTTTTGTTTGGATATACCAGCCTCTTTCAGGGCATTAGCTTGGCAGGAGATTCCATCACTCAAGGAAAAGCCTGTGCTGAGATCTCTTTAATCCCCTCACACTGGCAGGGCTCAGTGTGTGTTCAAGGATGTTTTCCTGCAGTGAGGGGTGGGATGGGGCCCTCTGCCCTGGAGTGGTCATGGGATTTCTTGGATTTAGTCAGATCTTAATAACATTGACTCCTCCACCCATTTTCTGGCCGTTTTGCTGCCTCTTTTCTGCCTCACTGAGAAGCCCTGGTTCCTGAGTCCCAAAGAACAAGGTGAGAAGATTATTTTCTGGTGTGTTCCTCACCTCACGGACTCCAGACTAACTGAGGACACAGAAATACCGACTCTGAACTCATCTTTTAGCCCAAACTCATCCTTCACTCATTTACTTCGTGTGGATCCTGAGTGCTCTGAATGGCTTTTTCCTTCCCTGTGATCCAGTGGGAATGCAAAGAAACCCTGGCAGTACCACGGACTAGAGACATGGATCTCTCCTTCACTGATGGGACACCAGATACCCAAAGGTGTGAGAAATATTCATCCAAACCACCTTTCAGGGAAAACACCACTTTTCCCCTGCAGCTGGGAGGCCGTCAGGCGAAGCAGATGGATAAATCCCTACGAACACACATCACAATTCCCACTCCAGGACCTGTCTGCTCTCACCTTCCCATGGCTTCCCCCTCACTCCGTGCCTCTGTGACTGTCGCTGCTCACAGCACAGACACAGCAAGGCAGGGGGAGGGGGACACTGAGCACTTAATCACATGCAAATGAATGCAAACGCATGCAGGAATGAGCGCACGCGGCTTCCCGTGGGGACAGCTTAGCAGTAGGACACCTTTCTCTTTCCCCCCCACTGAGATTTGCAAAATTGGGATGGGGAGAAATCTCAGGGATTCCCCATGGACCACCCAGGCCACTGCCCTCCCCCACAAGGCACAGCTCAGCGGGGATTGGGGACAGCCAGGAAGACCCCCCCAGCCCCTCACCTACCACATCCAGGAGCTGCCTCAGTCCCAAAGGCTGTTGTCCCTCATCCAGGCGTGTGGGCACCTCAACAACCTCATCCTGGCCAGCCTGAGCCTCGGGCAGGGGCGAGCAGGAGCCCTCAGCATCTCCCCGAGGCAGCTCCGTGTCAC
>NC_031789.1:1574623-1576169 GCF_001522545.3 Parus major
CCATTTGGCCCATCCAGAGAGTGCTGCTGATCTCCCCCGGGAAAGGAGCTTAAGTGACAGGGACAGGATGGCGTTTGCACAGGAAAGTGCCCGAGAGATTGGATGTTAATTCTTCCTAATGCTTCTGTGCCATGTGTGTGAATCACAGCTGAAACCAGGAGGGCTTCACCATCTATTTATAGCAGCTTCATCTCCTCCTGACATCTGAACAGGAGGCGATTAAGCAGGACAGGGACAGTCCCTGAGTGCCTCCAGCCAGCCCCGGGAGCTGCTCAAGGGGAGGGGATGTGGGGAGCTAAGCTGGGAGCTCAGGCACTCTCTGGGCTTAATCCTGCAAGCCTCCTGGAGTTCCCCCTCAGTGACTGACAAGGCAGTCATTCCCAGCTCCCAGGATGAAGATGGAGCTGGGATTTCTTCCCCCTGATCTGCCAGGTACCCTGGAGGATGGCGGGAGGTGCAGGAGGGGATTCTTACCCGCAGCTGTAACCCCTCCATGGCTGCTCAGGAGGCTCTTCTCATCCCCTGTGCTGCTGCTCCCCACAAATCAAGGGTTTGTAAACCCCTGTGATGGAGAGAACAGAGTTGGTGCAGGAAACAAGCAGAGCAAAGAGGTCACGAAGGCCCAAGAAACAAAGCCCAGCTCAGGTAAGCAGGGCTGCAGGGACAGACATGGGGATAGAATGAGACAGGGACATGGGGGCTGGAATGAGGTGGTCTTTAAGGTCCTTTCCAACCCAAACCATTCCATGAGATAAAGCACAGTAACCACAAAAGTCCTCAGCAACACCTCACCTCTCTCTGCCTCTGCTCTGGCAGCATCTTGTGTTTACTCCCAAGCTTCCCATTTCCCTTTCACCTCCAAACACAAGAAACTGAAGCTCCGAGCCCTTCAGAGCTGACACATTTTCACTGTGGCTTCTCCACAGGGTCCTGCAAGGCTCCTTTGCCTTGTTCCCTCTCCACAGCCAACAACACCCCCTTACCCCTGGGAATCACCCCCACAGCCAAGGGACTGCGTGACAGGACTGGAAGTGCCAGGATAATACCACCACCACCATCTTCCCCACAAAATCCCCCATAAAATCTCCCTCGTCCATCTACCTGGCAGCAGCAATTCAATCCCCAGCCCCCCAAGAAGAGCTCTTACCGTCCTTGCTGCTACCTCCGGCTTCCAGCTGAGGAATTTGGGGCTGTCCTGCAGCTGCAGATGTTGAGAGCAGCTGAAGCACTAATCCAGCTGCCAGCCTCTCTGAGCACAGATTAACGGGCCAGGCCTCACCCCTCCACAAACAGCTCAGCATCTGTCCAGGGATGCAGCCAGAGGGAGGACTGGAGGTGATGTCCTGGCTCCAGGAGAGCTGCAGAGTGGGAGATGGGGAGTATATTATATTATATTAATTATATTAATTATATTATATTACATTATATTACATTACATTACATTACATTACATTACATTATATTATATTATTTATATTATATTGTATTATATTATATTATATTATATTACGTTACATTACATTATATTATATTATATTATATTATA
>NC_031789.1:1576320-1580103 GCF_001522545.3 Parus major
TATATTATATTATATATTATTTATATAATATAATATAATATAATATCATTATATATTATCTATTTTATATTAATTACATAATACTTTACATAATAGAATGTATTAATTACATTATATTTACTATATAATATGTACTATATTACTATTATATCATATAATATTAAATCTATTGTTTATATTATATTATATTACATTATGTTATATTATATTATATTATATTATATTATATCATTATATATTATCTATTTTATATTAATTACATAATACTTTACATAATAGAATGTATTAATTACATTATATTTACTATATAATATGTACCATATTACTATTATATTATATTAAATCTATTGTTTATATTATATTATATTATATTACATTATATTATATTATTATATTATATTATATTATATTATATTATATTACATTACATTATATTATATTATATTATATTACATTATATTATATTGCATTATATTACATTATATTATATTGCATTATATTACATTATATTATATTGCATTATATTGCATTATATTGCATTATATTATGTTATATTATAATTTATTATATTATATTATTTATAAAGTACACCCTAAATGCTCTCCAAAGAGGAAGGTGTGGTTGTGCACCCAGTCACATTCCAGATCCAGGGGGATTATTCACCTCAGGGGTCCTGCCATCCTATTCCTTCAGCTCTCCATAGGCAGGGACATTCCAGTTCCATCCCTTCATTCCAGTATCTCCAGCAGCATCCCAGAACCTGCCAGTGCCCAAAATACCCAGTGGAGCCCGTGCCCCCAGAGCTGTTCCCGAATTTTGGTGAATGGGGCTGCTGACGACCTTCTCTCTAATTAGATCAGCTCAGGCTTCTCATGGTTTTGTCACCCTCCATTTCTGGGAGCTCTGGTTTCCTTCTGTCCCTGCTGGTTCTCTTTGTGCCTCCAGTGGTGATTTTTGGTCTGGGCTCCTCTAACACCTTTCTGGACTCTTTCTGTCTCCATGCACACAGGACATTGACTTATCTTGTGGAGTTCTTGCTGCCACTGATGGCTGGAGGTTCCTTATCTCCTGCTCTGTGTTTATTGAGCCCTCACTGAGCCAGCAGAGCTCGGGAGCACAAAGCTTTCCTCATTTAGGGAAAGCATTGGGCAGCAGCTCAAACATCAGTGTGTTATCAGAGTTATTCTCCTCCTGCATTCAAAACACTGCTCTGTACCAGCTACCAGGGAAATGACTGGGGAAATGAACTCCATTCCACCCAAAAGCACATCTGGGTGAGAGTTCAGAGCTTGTGACTTGAGGCTTCTGCAAATCCAGCTACTCAGGCTAAGAAAGGAAAGCTAAGCAAGCAGCTAAACCACACCATGTTAGAACTCTGAGTGACCTATTCTGATTTAAAACTCACTTAATAACTGATATTTCTCAACCCATCCTTTGGGGAGCCTGAGGGTGGCCTCCAGTGAATGGTTTTACACTGGGTCCCAGCTTAGAGAAACCTCAGAAGATGTTGTGGTTCCCAGGGCAGCTTCTCCCTCCTTTTCCCAGGGCATCCCTGTGACCCAGGGAGCCACAGCCAGGACGGAACATCAAACAGGGACTGCAGCCAGAGGATTTTGTGTTTCATAACACCAAAGGTCAATCTGTGGGATAGCTCTGACCAGGAATCAGTGGGATATGACCAAAACAAACAGCTGGCTGAGGGCTTTTCAGGCTTCTCCCCTGCCTCAGCTGCAGATCAGCATAAAAATCTGCCCAGGCTGGCTGCATCTGTCTCCACTGGAGCCAAGGAACTCTGCCTCACCAGGTATTTTACACAGCTTGTCCTGGAGCAGAGAACCAGAACACCCATCAGGCTCTCTCCAGCTGAATTATTTTTCCATCCCTGCCCACAAACAACCTTTGGCATGAAGGTGACTAATGCAGACACTTTGGAAATCAGCAGTGTGGGAAATTCCCCCCACACAGAGCCCCTTCCCTCCTGTGGCACCTGCTGGGACCCCCACACCTCTTCTCCTGCTTCCAGGACCTCCTTCTTCTCCTTGGCTTCCTCTCCCACCCCATTTCCCCGGCTGAATTTGGGGATGCAGCTTCCCATCCCACATGGGCTTGCACAGGAAGGGTTTGGGGGTGCAGTGGGGGGCTGGTCCCACTCAGCTCCCAGCCCAAGGCTGAGCCCTCCAGTGAAGCCTCACCGTGCAAACGTGTGGAGAAAATGTGTGGAAGAAAATTCCAGATGGGAGGAGAAGGGAAGAGCGAAGTGGGAAGGGAAAGAGGAGCAGGAGGGGCTCCATGGGGATGAAGATTTTCCCTGCAGCCCAAGGAGGGCTCAGACCAGGACAGATGTGGAGGGGACCGTGCCATGGCAGATCCTCCTCACACAGCATCCCATGGAGAACCACTCCAGGGCAAATGGATACTCCTGAAGAAAACACAGCCCAGGAAGGACCACACTGCTGGAGGTTTTCCTGCAGCCTGTGGGGTTCCTGTGCTCCAGCAGAGGTGAGGAGGAAGGAGAAAGATGAAGAAATCACTTTGTGCTGACCTTGACCTGCTGCCCTCAATGTTCCTTGCACCACTTTTTCTTGGAGGGGGCTGATTAGGGGGGTTTGGAGTGAAGAAGCAAAACTGAATATGAGAAAGGACTGGGGAGTGAAGAGGAAACATGTTGGTTTGATGTCTTTTTGTTTCCCACTAACTCAAATTTTAAGGCAATACATTAATTTACCTTTCCCCAAACTGTGTCTGTTTTAACCTGTGACAGTAATTGGTGACTTCCCCATCTTATCCCAGCCCATCTGCTTTCTTGCCCCCTTTTTTCCCCAATTTTTTGGGGAAGTGGGCAGCTGGGTGGGAATTCTGCTGCCAGCCAAATCTCTCATCACCACAACCATGACAGAGGGTTGAAATGAAATGATCTTTAAGGTCCTTTCTACCCCAAATAATTCTGGGATTCTGGGATTCCATGATCACACAGGCAAAATCTCTCCCCTACAGCTTTCTCTCAATATTGATCCTCAATCTTTCTGCAGTTTTCCTGCCAAAAGATGGATTTACAGATCTCCAGGAACCCCAGCTGCTGCTCAGCCCCTGGTTCAGAGCAGGTCCCCACACAGGGAACAAGGTCTGGTTTTGCTGCCTGGAGGGGACCCATGGGGACATTTTCTGCTCAGATTTTTTTACTGGCAGGAACAAAAAGCACCTCAAACCAAACAGTCTGAGCAGATGAATCAGATGCTCGAGCAGTTAAAGAAGGAATTAGAAAATGAACAAGGGGAGGCTCTCAGCGTTCCAGGCACTGTCTGATGCCAGCAGAGCAGTGACACATCCCAGGGACAAGCTGGGCTGCACTGTCCCCTCCTCCCTGGGCTGTCAGGCTCTCACAGGGGCACAGGAAGGCAATTTCCAGCTCTAATTGCCCTTCTCTCCTTTGAACCATGATGGGGATGAGGGGGGATCTCCCCCTCCCAGGGCCCCACACTGCAGAGCCCAGGCAGGACTTTGTTGTCCCCCTGGGTGTCCTTTGTGTCCTCCCAGGCACCATTGTCAGCCTTTGTGTCCCGTTACCAGCTGGCTCATTTTATCCACGGGTTTTGTGCAGTTGAAGTGAGATTTGGAAGTCAAAAGATGGAGCAGAGTTCCAGAGGGGCTCCAGCTGCACGTTCCTGTGTCCAGGATTAGTGGCAGTGGCTCAGGTGGCAGAGGAGGGGGTGGCCAGCAGTGACATTTGCTGTCACTGCCCAGCTCAGGGAATCACAAAACAAGAGTCAGAAGCCTGAGAGGAAA
>NC_031789.1:1580658-1584202 GCF_001522545.3 Parus major
ATAAATATATATATATTTATATAAATATAAATATAAACAAAAAGACAATTAGGAGACAAAGATAATAAAGCAAAGGGTTATAATGGCCAAGAGCACTGCCAGGAGCACACCTGGTATCTTTGCAACACCCCTTTTATCCCATTTTGCTGTGGGGTTTTAATGTATATTCCAACTTTTCGAAGAACTAGTTTGCATAGCCCAGGTCTGCCTTTTTAGAGCATGTGCATTTGTTTTTAATTTCTCATTTATTCATATTTATATCTGTATCTGTGTCATGGGGTGGCTCCAGGAGAGCTGGAGAAGCATTTGGGACAAGGGATGGAGTGCCAGGACAAGGGAGAATGAGTTCCCACTGCCAGAGGGCAGGGATGGGTGGGATTTTGGGAAGGAATTCCTGGCTGTGAAGGTACCCAGAGCAGCTGTGGCTGTTTCTGGACCCCTGGAAGTGCCCAAGGTGAGGCTGGACAGGGCTTGGAGCAGCCTGGGACATTGGGAGGTGTCCCTGCCATGTCAGGGCTGGGACTTTATGGATTATAAGATCCCTTCCAACCCAAACCAGTCTGGAATTCTACAATTCTGTGACCAATCTCTGCAGAAAATCCCCTCTGCTGGCTCCAACAGGAGCTTCCCTCAGCCTGTGCATCACCAGCAAATCCTCCACCACCCCACACCGGGGCTGTCCCAGCTGGAGCCAGATTTGGCTCCCTCTCCTCTTTCAGAGCTGCTCTGAAGCCTGCAGGGAGCTGGGTTTTCACTGAGCTGTTTCAAAGCTCTCTCATTAACTGCTTGCCAGCAGCCAGCTCTCCCATAATGGGGATCGCCTCTGGAAATTGCAGCCCCATAGCAACAAGGAGTTTAATGGTTATTATTGCTAAACGAAGGACACAGGTCTGATAATCCACCTCGTGCCTCCAGCAAAAGCCCTTGGAAATGATGATTTCCCCTTGCAGGTAAGGCAGGGAAACTCACACAATCACAGGGGTATCAAAATGACTCAGCCTGGCCTGGCAGAGTAATTTTTAACATTTCAAAATACTGGAGTTTTTACATATTTTTTATTTTATTCTTCATGGAGTCCAGTGAATAGACAGGAAACCTTTATGTGTTTTAAAAATTGAAAGGTATTAATCTCCCTCACAAGGGAAAAAAAAAGGGGAACCTGTTTTCAAGGACAGGACTCACTTCACATGGCCTGCAGCAGTGGCTTAGGAGCAGACCTGGCAGTGCTGGGTTGATGGTTGAGCTTCCCCAACCTTAATGATTGGAATTATTAATTAGTTAATTAATTAAACCCGTGATTTCTACCCACCCAGCAGCTCCATCACCCCTGCCACAGCCAGCAGTGGGTTTTCTTTGAGCTTCCCTGGACATGAGCTTGGTGGGACCCTGACCATCTGCAGGATGAGTTAACACTGGAGGTGGTCCCAGATGTCCCAGTGGTGGCATCACCCTGCCCATCCCAGCATCACCCACCCCGTTTCTCCTTTTTCCTGCCACCAGACAGGTGTTTTTCTGACACCAGAACAGTCTGGAGCTGTGGAAATCCTGGGATTTCCCCCTGCGGAAAAGGGGAATATCACTTTGCTTGGGTGGGGAGAAAATAGAGGGGCTCCAGGGTGGGAAGATGATGGGAGCCTGAGGGGAAGGTGTGCAGGAATAAGAGAAACCCTGGAGAGGGCAACCAGCAGAGAAGATTCTGGTGGATTCATGCCTGGCCATGACTGGCTTAGGGCCATGAAGGTTTTAGGAATTTTTACCCCTTGCAGCTGCCTTTTGGAGCCCTTGGGATCGCATCCACTGCTTTTTCCTGTGCCAGTGGGGCTGCAAAAGCTTTCTGATTTTATTTTTTTGATGAAAGCAGCATTTCTCTCATAGTCACCAAGGGATTCCAAGAGCTGGAAAAGACAGAATATGATAAGAGATATAAAAACTTTCTAATATCATTGTACATCATCTATAGGATGGGAGGGTTGAGCTCTGTGGAGTGACCCAGCCAAGGCAGGCAATCGCTGCTGGGGACCAGGGTGACCCCAGGGAGGGGGTCTGTGCCTCTCAGGGATATCCTCTGGCATGTCCCAGGATGCTGGAGCTGATGTCTGGCTGTCCCCCAGCCTGACCTCCAAACCTGCAGCCACTGCACTGACTTGGCTGTGCAAACCAAATCTCTGCAAGAAGGAAGAGTGGAGTCTTACAAGTTTGGAAAGCTGCAGCTCCAGTGGCAATGAGTGCAGGGAAGGACTCATTCCTCAGCCCACAGGGGGATGGGGGATTTGGGCAGCAGGAGGAGGGAGGCACAGGGCTCCCCAAAGCCTGAGGATGGGCTCTGTGACCCCTGGGCTGGGGCTCAGCTGGGTTTGTGCAGCCCCTTCCCTCCCCAGGCACCTCTGGACTCATGTTCACCCACAATCTGACATCATTTTCTCCACCCCAGAGCCTGCCCAAGGGCCAGGGATTTGGTCCAAGCTACAACTCCAACAAGGGTCAGCTCTGGGGTCACTCCAGGCTCTTTCCTGTCAGGTCTTGGAACCCCACAAAGTCCAGCATGGTGAGATTCCCAGGATTGTCCTGCAGGACTTGGACTCAATGATCCTTGTGGATCCCAGCTCAGGGGTTCTCTGGCTCTGTAAATGGTTTTGTGTTCTGCCTGCCCATGCTGGGAGGGTGCTGTGGGTGCCCTGTGCCCCACAAGAGGTGACCCCAGGACGTGTCACCTGCAGGGTGACCCGGCTGCCCTGGGCTGAGGTGACATCCACCTGCTCTGCCCTGCTCCGGGGACTTTAAATAGGTCAGCAGCAGGTGACTGGATGAAATTACCCTTCATTTTATTGTAAGGGAGCTGCAGACGAGGCCCTTCCCCGTGGCTAACAGCAGGGATTGCCAGTGACAATGTAATGATTTTAATCCAGCAGTTTCCATTAACTCCTTGTGTGCCAGCTGGGTCAGGGGGATGATTTCTCTGCTCTAAACGTGCACAGGGACACGTCCCAGACCCTGCTGTGGGACAAACACATCTCTGGGAACTTGGTGTAAAGCCCAAATTCTCTCTCTGTGCTCCCCTGGGTCAGCAACGAGGAGCTCTGTGACAGCAAAGAGCCAGTTTAGCCCAGGGAACAAAATCTCTCCATTTCTGGAGGTGAACAGAGAATAACGCAGCTCTTGACGTGTCACTGGGTATAAATTGACTTTTGTTTGTCAGAGGGTAAAGGAAATGACTTGAGCATCAGGGTATGGACATGGGACACTGCAGGGCAGCAGGGGTGGGGATGGAGTGGTGGAGAAAATAATGTCAGATCGTGGGTGAACACGAGTCCAGGGCTGTCCCAGCAGGGAAAAAAAACAGCTTGAGGGCTCAGAAGGAGCCCAGAGCTGGAGCTGCCTTGTGGTGTCAGGTGCTCAGGGAATGGGAAGGACAGAGAATCATCACAGTGGGACTCAAAGAGGCCAAGTTGTCTTTCTGGCCCGAGTTCTGATGTTCAGAGTGACCTTCACTATTAATGAATATATATTATTTATATATATTAAATAATATATATTATATTATATA
>NC_031789.1:1584401-1592465 GCF_001522545.3 Parus major
ATTCTATTCTATTCTATTCTATTCTATTCTATTCTATTCTATTCTATTCTATTCTATTCTATTCTATTCTATTCTATTCTATTCTATTCTATTCCTATTCTATTCTATTTCTATTCTATTTCTATTCTATTTATTATATTATATTTTTATATTATAGTATTTATATTATTTATATTATTTATATTCTATCTATTATATATATATATTTTATTATATTATATTTTAATATTATAGTATTTATATTATTTATATTATATTATATTATATTATTTATATTATTTATAATTATTCTATTCTATTCTATTCTATTCTATTCTATTCTATTCTATTCTATTCTATACTATTCCATTCATAATATTATTATATTATATATATATTATATATTGTATTATTATAATTATATATTAGTAATGATTTTTACTATTGTGAGGACGTAGCATTTGTTTTGGTGGTAATTTTGACATAATTACTTTGGAATCAGAGAAAAACGTGGAGGAAAAAGAGGATTGTGGCTCTTGACCTGGGAACTCACAGGCATTTCCAAAGATGGGGAAAAGACTAAAATTAAATTTTAATTATTTTTTTAAAATTAAAAAAATAATTTTAAAGACTTAAAAATAATTTGGTCCAATTTGGCCACCAGGAGAGCCTGGCTGACACCTTCCCTTGGCCTCCACGAGCAGCCTCTCTGGAAAACCTCTTCTGATATTTAATTCTACACATAAACCCAGCTGCACATTATTCCTTTATTTGTGGAGCTCCTAAATGCGTGACAGCATATTTATTAAAAATACAGCTCTAAAAATATCAAATACATATATAAAATATATGTGTATGGGGCTATATAATAACATAGCCCTAAAAATGTACTTATTATTTTATAGAACCACAGAATTATGAAAAGACCTCCAAGGCTGTCAAGTCCAACATTTGACTGTTTTTTTCAACTATAAATCTAAATAATAATAATAAAAAATAATAAAAAAATAATAAAATCTAAATAATATAAATCAAAACTATAAATATAGTCCAACTATAAATTTTTAAAATTTTTAAACTAAAAAATATTTTTAAACTAAAAAATAGTTTTTTTCCCTGTGCTATTTCCAGTCCTAACAGATAAAATTCTGCAGGTGAGGAGCACAACAGGTAAGGCTGGGATGGTGGAAAGAATTGGGAAGATGTTCTGGTGGCCTTCAAAGCTGGGTGTTGGTACTGACACTGCCCAAAAAATGTCTCTTGGTGGATTTGATTTAATGTTAAATGATGAGTAACTTAATACATTTTAATATTTTCACAGAGCTATTCGTGTCCTGAACAATTCATACAAAGCTGTTTCAACAAAACAGGAGGAAAAAAAAAATAATCCACTACAAAATACCCCAAAAACTCACAATAAATTGTTATTTTCCTTTGAAAGAAAGAGAAATAATTTAGTCCAACTGTTTGGATGTCAGTAAGGACCACTGGTCTCAGGAGATAAGGATGAATCCCACAACGAAGAACACTCATAAATGTTTCATTCTGACAGAATATTTTTTTTAAATAAAAAAAAGGTGATCTGGAAAGAAAAGCAAAGAATAAAAAATGATGAGTTTCGCGTGGGTGTGAGGAAGGATGCTGGCAAACAGAAGAGGTGAATCCTTAAATACAGAGAAACCCAAAGTACAAAGAAATATGAGTGTGAGAATACAAACACACTTCTTTTGGAGAAGCCAAAAGACAGAATTTGGGAAAATTATTGGAGGAGGAAGGATGAGGGGCAGCAAATTGAACTGCAGGTGTCAGTCCCTGCCTTGTTCCTGAGCTTTCCCTGGACAGAGGGACGAGATGCAGGAGTGCAGGAGGGAGGAAAGGACAGCAGGAAAAGAGCAGGAAAAGAGCAGGAAAAGAGCAGGAAAAGAGCAGGAAAAGGGCAGGAAAAGGGAAGGAAAGGGCAGGAAAAGGGAAGGAAAAGGGCAGGAAAAGGGCAGGAAAAGAGCAGGAAAACAAACAGCAGGAAAAGAACAGGAAAAGGGCAGGAAAATGGCAGGAAAATGGCAGGAAAACAGCAGGAAAACATCAGGAAAAATCAGGAAAAATCAGGAAAAGGGCAGGAAAAGGGCAGGAAAAGGGCAGGAAAACAGCAGGAAAACAAACAGCAGGAAAACCCAGGGAAAACAGCAGGAAAAATCAGGAAAAATCAGGAAAAGAGCAGGAAAAGGGCAGAAAAACAGGAAAACAGCCCCAGGGCAGCCACCCCAGGCCAGGGCTGTGGGTCCTGCTGGGAGGGACCACAACACTTCCACTGTCCCTCATCCTCCTCAGTCCCTCCAGCACAGAGATGCTGGGAATGTGCCAAGAGACTGATGGTATGTGCTGATTTGCAGATGAATTTGCATGAATTTGCATACATCTCCCTCTCAGTTTGCATTCATTCCCGGCGATGCCTTTAAGAACAAGTAAAACATTGTCTGCTCTGAATGAGTCAAATTTTCTAGTTTAGTTTTCTTTTTTTTTTTCCTTTTCTTTTTTGCTGATACACAAATGTGAAAAATTCAGCTACTGGTTAATTTATTTTCTTCCATTTCTTTTGCTTTCCCCACCTCCCTTCCACCTCCAGCTACCATTCTTTTTTTTTTTTTTTTACATTATATGGAAATTGTTATCATAAATTATTCCCTCAGTTGTGCACAAAGCAGGCAATATCCAAAACTGTGCCACTGACTGTCCAATTTGCACAACACTGGTGGTTCACAGATTGATTTTAAAATGCTCCACTTTTCCTTTCCTTTCCTGGAGGAACAGGTCTCAACACTGACATCTGCTCGCTGAGAAGTTTTGGGTAAATTGAATTGCTCACGATGTTAATAATTAACAATTATCCTGGTGGCTCTTTGCTGTGCAGATGAGGGAGATGAGTGGGAGATCAAGGACTGGGAATGCTCATCCTTCAGGGAGCAGCAGATATTTTGGGTAGTGTGGTCACTCTGGGGACCTGATGGAGTGAGGGATAATGTTTTGTTGGCTTTTTTTTTTCCCCCAATATCCCACCTGGAGCTTTGTTGTCCCTTTGGTGCCATTCTCTAAGCGCTCTGCAGCTGTGGGCTGTGATCTCCAGCCCCTCAGCATCATCTTTCCAACCAAAACCATCAAAACCAACTCTTTCCACCCATCCTGGGGCCACCTCAGCCAGCTCCTGCCCCATCTCCCGTGTGCTTCTGTCACCCCCTCTCGTTCTGGGTGGGGAAGGGGCTTTGGGGCATGGACAAGAGCAGAGGAACAAGCAGAGGGAACTGTGAACTCCTCCCTCCTGCTCCCGGTCCTTCTGAAGGCCAGTTTGTGGATTCCCTGATTTGCCATCAGAGTGCACTGTTGACTCATGTTCCATCTGTCCTCCTGCTCCTTTCCCAGCATCCTGATCCATCCCATCCCACGCTGACCAGAGTCACCCTGCCCTGGCCCCGAGCAGTTTGAGAGGTTCCTGTTGGCCCAGATCTGAAGTTTCTTGAGGTTCCTGTGGGATAAAGCTCTGCCATTCCCCTGCCAGCTGCTTCCTCATCCCTGGAGTTGCCTACAAACACAATGAGGCTGCACCTCAGTTGTCACCCAGAGAGCACATGGAGGTGTTGAGCTGCCCCAGGCCACTGCTTGGCCCTGGGCTACTCAGATTGTCACCTGGAGTCAGTCAAGCTCCAGTCCCACTGCACCCACCACCCTTCCTTGGGGAAGGTCCATTGCCATGGTCTTGAATCCAAGATTTTCCATGTATTAACTCAGTGCTGTCCAGGCTGTGCCAGGGGGGTTGGATTTCAGGAAAGGTTCTTCATCCAGAGGGTGCTGGCACTGCCCAGGCTCCCCAGAGAATGGGCACAGCCCCTGCCAGAGCTCCAGGAGGGTTCGGACAACGCTCCCAGGCACAGGGTGGGATTGTTGAGGGGTCTGTGCAGGGCCAGGGGTTGGACTGGATGGTCCTTGTAGGTCCTTTCCAGCTCAGGACATTCCATGATTATATATTCCATGAGTCCATGTCTTTCCTGAAATTATTCCTCTTCTACCACCTCCAGTTCCTTCCACTTCACCGAGTCCCCACCTTTTGGAGACCCTTCCTGGCTGGAGCCTGACTCTCCTGGCATCACTGGAACGTGGTCTGTGCCTCTGGGCTCCCTGCCTCTTTGTCATTTTTTAATTCCAATGCTTTGGAATGCTTTGTCCTGGCAGGAGATGGGTTTGCCAAGCTTCCCTTTCCCTTTCCCCTTTCCCTTTTCCCTTTCCCTTTCCCTTTCCCTTTTCCCTTTCCCTTTCCCTTTTCCCTTTCCCTTTCCCTTTTCCCTTTCCCTTTCCCTTTCCCTTTTCCCTTTGCCCTTTCCCTTTTCCCTTTTCCTTTTCCCTTTTCCCTTTCCTTTTCCCTTCCCCTTCCCCTTTCCCTTTTCCTTTTCCCTTTCCCTGTCCCTTTCCTTTTCCTTTTCCCTTTCCCTTTTCCCTTTCCCTTCCCCTTTCCCTTTTCCCTTTTCCCTTTCCTTTTCCTTTTCCCTTTCCCTTCCCCTTTTCCCTTTCCCTTTCCCCTTTCCCTTTCCCTCCCTCCTGGGTGTCCCCAGGCACTCTCAGGTCTGGGGGATGATTTTGCCCAGCCCTGGCTCCTTCAGTGACCAGGACAGGACTGTTCAGAGCCAGTGGGACACAGATGGGGAGCTTCTCTCATTTTCCCCCTCACACAACATCTCTGCCACGCCAGGAGTTGGTTTTCTCCTGACTTTTTTAAGTCACAGGTGAAATACTTCATTATTTGTAGCTGTGCTCACTATTAACTGCAAACCACAAATCGAATCAAGTACCTGAGCTGTACCTGAGGAAAACCTGAGCATTGCTCCAAACCTGGCACATAAATCAATGCCAGCAGAAAGAACTGAGGTCCTGTGAGCCAGGATTTCCCTCTGAGCCAGGATTTCCCTCTGAGCCAGGGGATTTAGCACAGGGAATTCTGAGCAAGGACTCACCTGAGGAGCTCAGGAGAAGCTGAGTTATTCCACAGCCACAGAGGGAATGTGGGATAATCCTGATGGATCAGTTATCTACTCATCCTATTGTTAACCACACAAGTTTCAGCTACAAACCCTACAGATGTTTAGAGTTAGTTTGTCAAGCTATATCTTTTAATTAGAAATTTGTTCTGCTGTTTTTAAAACTCCAGCAGGGCAAACTGTAAATATGATCTCTAAGCCAAGAAAAAAAAAACAACAACCCTACTCACTCCTCAAAATCCATTCCTCCTGCTTCTCTGGAATCAGACTTTTTTGGATTTGACCTTTTTTTCCCCATTTCCCCTGCAGATTTGCTCAGGTTTTGAGTATTTTGCTGTTTTTTCTCGTGCACCTTGCAGCAGGCAGTGCAGCAAAAAGGGTTAAACAAGCCTGGGAGTGTGCAGGGGACGTGCTTGACTTTCATTACTGGTTATGGCACACGAGACAGAGAACCCAGCATGTCCTCTTTAAAGGAAAATTGTGTTCCTCTGCCTGCTTTAAGTGTGTCAGCAAAGCCGTTGTGAAGGATGCAATTTACTGAGACTTTCAAAAGCCTTTGTCAAACTTCCTCCAGAAAGTCACAGAGAACCAAAAGCATCTCAGGGGGGAAAAAAACTCCAGCACCCACCAAACTCCAAGCAGGAGCAGGGGAAGGGACACCAGTCCCTGGTGTGCTCTGGGGAATCACAGCTGAGCCAAAAATGAGGAGCTGATTTTCAAATTGTTTCCTTCTGGGGTCAAGGAGGATCTTCTGGGTCTCCCTGGCAGGAGGGAGAAGCTGGTGGGGCTCTGTTCCCAGGGAACAAGAGGAAATGGTTGGATATGAAGGAAAAATCCTTCACTGAAAGGGTGTTCAGGCATTGCCCAGGGCTGTGGTGGAGTCCATCATCCCTGGAAGTGTTCAAAAAAACCAGCAGGACTTTGTGCTGTGGTTTGGTGGCCGTGGGAGTTAAATCATGTGAAGGTTGATGATCTTGGAGGTCTTTTTAGAACCTTAATAACTCCCTGATTCCATGAGGATCCACCACCATCCCTGCTGGTGGTGCTGCCTTGGCTCACAGAGCTGTCTCCAGGTGAGCCCAGGAATGTGGGTGACAAAAAGAATGTTCCTTGTACAAAACCCGAGGGATTTGGCAGCACAAACCTGTCCCCCAGCAGCTCTGGCAGCCAAACCTCGGTGCCTGTGTTATTTCTCATCGTGTTATCCCAGCAAATACACCAGATCCACCAAACAAGCAAACACAGGCAAGAGAAATCAATCTCACTTAAAGCTTACTGAGGGTGAGGCAGGGAAAGCAAAAGATCACACTGCAATAAATGTTGACTTCTGGGTCAAAGCTACTGCCCAAAAACCTCTTATCCTTGACAATCACGAGCACCCAGGGAGGGATTGGAGGGACACAGCAGCTGGCACCTTTTCTGGGCTGTGTTTGGAAAGGCTGTGTCCTTCCCATCCCTCCCTGGATGCTCAGGATTGGTGTGAAAAATGGATTTTGGTTAATAATTTATTGCAGTGTGCCTCACCCATGAGCCACATCCTGGTGTTTGTGCATGTGAGGATGCAGGATCAGCCTCCCTGAAAGTTAAATTAAATCAAATCAAGCCCTTTTCTGCTTCCTGACAGTTTCTCCCAGAGTTTTGGTCCACTCTGCACAGTCAGTCCTTGTGGGACAGAACTTTTCTCCTGCATTCCTCGGGGCTCCTTTGCATGGAGGAGAAATTTCCTGAATAAAGAGCTCTGCCCCTCTTCCCTGAACCTCGGGGTGCCTGTCCCAGCTTGCATGTGGCTCTCAGGGAGGATGGATTTGTGTTTTCTGTGCAAAGTGAGGGGTGAGAAACCCTGCAGGGCTTAGGGAAAGGCCTGGCTGGATGGTCTGCAGGACCCTGGCAGCACAGGGGGAAGAACTCTGTCCCTAGGGGGAAAAAAAAATAAAGAAAAAGGAAAAAAAATCCCAATTCCAAACTCCTATTTGCCTTTCTCTGCAGATAGCAAGTGCCTTGTGGGAGAGACAAGGAGTTGGGGAGCAGGGAGAGAGACAGAGGGATTGGGAAGGAGGGAAACACTGCCAAAAAGCTGTGTCTGCAGGCAGCAGGAGGGGACAAGCTGAGACCTGAGAATGACACATCATTTTCTGGGATAAGCTGGCAGGTGGTGAAGGGGCCAAAGGCTGTAAGTCACAGACCTGGAGGTGTTGAATTGTGCTTCCCAAAGCTCCAGGGAGAGCTCAGAGCCCCATCCAGCCTGGCCTTGGGCACTTCCAGGGATCCAGGGACAGCCTGTCCTGCACAGAAATCATAAAAATCACGGAATCCCAGGCTGGTTTGGGTCAGAAAGGACCTCAAATTAATCCCATCCCACTGTCCCAGGGTGTTCCAAACCCTGTTCAACCTGGCCTTGGACACTTCCAGGGATCCAGGGACAGCCTGTCCATTGACTCCAAAAGCACAGAATTATAAAAATCACAGAATCCCAGACTGGTTTGGGTCAGAAAGGACCTCAAATTAATCCCATCCCTCTGTCCCAGGCTGCTCCAAGCCCTGTCCAGCCTGGCCTTGGACAGTTCCAAGGATCCAGGGGCAGCCACAGCTGCTCTGGGCACCCTGTGCTGGTTCCTCCCCACCCTCCCAGCCAGGAATTCCTTCCCAATATCCCATCTAACCCTTCTCTGTGTCCACTTGAAGCCATTCCCTGTGTCCTGTCCCTCCATCCCTTGTCCCCAGTCCCTCTCCAGCTCTCCTGGAGCTCTTTTAGGCCCTGGAAGGGGCTCTGAGCTCTCCCTGGATCCTTCTCCAGGTGAGCACCCCCAGCTCTCCCAGCCTTTCCTCACAGGAGAGGTGTTCCAGCTCTCACCTCATGTCCCCTTCCCTCCCTGCCCTCACTCCTTCCTCGTGGAATAACGCCAGGAGCCACAACAAGGAGCAGCATGCTCTGTGAATGAGGAAGAAGCTGCTGTGGGAAGGCCTCAGAGAGCTGAGCCCCAGTTATGTCCCTAAAGCCTCCCACAGAGGGGGCTGGGGGATATCATCACAGGATAATATCATATATTAATTATATATATATATA
>NC_031789.1:1593240-1594930 GCF_001522545.3 Parus major
CCTGGAAGTGCCCAAGGCCAGGGCTTGGAGCACCCTGGGCCAGAGGGATGGGATTAATTTGAGGTCTCTTCTGACCCAAACCAGTCTGGCATTCTGTGATTTTTATCATTCTGTGCCTGATCCCCAAACAGCCACTTTCTCCCTGCTGGGTGGTTTTTGTCACACAGCGATGGGTGACCACAGTTGGTCACCAGCTGCTCACCCAGTTTGATGAGAACCAACTCTGGCTTTTGTGTCTGTGCTGAGCCTCGTCCCTGGAGTGGGAAAACACTGACCTGTCACACAGTGCTTTGGCTTGAGGCATCCAGGAACTGCATTTTCAGTCAGAGCACTCTGATAAAGGCCACCTCAGCCTTTCCCACTGACTCAGATGCTCCTTGTTGTGAAACTCTTTCCCAACACTGCAGTCCCGGCCAAGAGGATCATGCAAGAGCCAGGGAAAACACCGAGGGAAAAACAGGGTGTAAAAGAGTTTGTCTAAACAAGTTCCCATCACAAATCCTCATCCTTGGTTCAGCAAGGGTGAAAAATAAAGGATAGCATTTCCTCCAGAGGTGAGATGAGAAATGCTGCTGCTCACCACCACTGTGAGAGCACGGCAGAACAAATCCCCTGAGGATGGGGGGAGAACGGTCACCAGATCAAAATCCAGCTGTTAGCCAAGACCAGGAGGCTCAGAACAATGGGATTTTGCATTTTTGAACAGGTGAATATCTCACCCAGCCATCAGGGAGCAGGGGAGACAAATAATTCCTGTTTACAGCAATAAAGAGATGGGTGCTGAGTGTGGAACTGCATCCGTTCACACCTGGGTTTACCCAAATGCCCCACTAGGGCCAGCTGATTGCTCAGGCCGTTTGTTTCCCAGAAAAGTTGCTCAGAAACATTTGGATGTGCTCTCAATCACTTTTGGAGTCAATGGACGAGGCCTTTGGGAATTTAAAGAGCAGCAAGAGGGGCTGGAGCCTGTCTGTGAGTGCTGCTGCTCCTCCTGCCCCTTTCTGGGTGCTTGCACACAGCTTCAAGATCCCCTCCCTGCTCTACAAACCCTTTAAACCTCTGTTTAACCCTAAATATTCCCCCAGACCCCGCTGTGCTTCTTGCATCCCTCCCACCCCTCCCTGCCTTGCACAAATTCTAATATTCATCACGGAGCTCAGGAGTGCCTTATGGCTTAATAAAATCTGTCTCAGCCAAGGGAAAAAAGATTTCGACAGGAATCAGCTCACTCAGCAGAGGAAACTGTTCTCCTAACAAACTCATCAAGCCATTTCCCACAGGAAACCAGTTCCAAAGGCACGTTGGCAAGCAGCAGCCTAAGACAAAAGGAGATCAATTTGCTGGATAAATTGCACGCTGCAGGCAGGAGGGTGACATAATTGTGGGTTTTCTTCTTGTGACAGGTGAATTTCAGACCCAGGGCACCTTAGATCAGGCAAAATCATTTGTTAAGGAAATAAAGTTTTATACTGGCTTACCAAACCCTAGGCAAGGTGCAAAAAGGGGGGGAAGATGCTGTAGGATGGCTCAGAACTGCAAGGAGTTAATTTATTTATAAATAAAAGATTTTTTTTTAATTTTAAAATTTTTAATTTTTATTTTAATTAAATTAAAATTAACTTAAATTTTAATTCTAATTTTAATTTCAATTTTAATTTTAATTTTAATTTTATTTTTAATTTTAATTTTA
>NC_031789.1:1597207-1617743 GCF_001522545.3 Parus major
TGTGACATTTCAGTGACCCTCCAGTGGACTCTGCAGGCTTTTCTGGCCTCCCAGAGCATCCCCAAAGCGCCCACATCCCTCCAGATGCAGCCCCAGGAGTGCTGAGCAGGTGGGAAGAACAGAACCCCTCCAGCTGTGCTGCTGCTGACACAGCTGGGGCTGCTGTCGGGGGGAAGGGACATCTTTGTCACACATAAATCTGATTTTTGTCATCTGCACCGGTGCAGGTGACAAAAAAACCCCTCTCCCCAGACGGGCTGTGAGCAGGGGAGGTGATTCCAGCCCCGGGGATGGATGGATGGAGCCAGCAAAGCCTGGAGCAGACACAGCCCTGGCTCTGGTGTGACGAGTCCTGCTCCCCCCTTTCATCAGGGTCAGGGCTGTTTCTCCCTGCTCTGCTTTTCAAAGGCTCCACATCAAAGTCAGCCCGTGGGTTCCTCAGTTTCTTTTCATATATCCCACAATGGCCTGGTTAAATCACAGAAACCTTCGTGGCTTTTCTCCTTCCTTGCCTTCCTTTCTCTATTATTATTTTATTTTTTAAATAATCTTTTCATTTGGGGGGAATTGATAAGGTAAAGTGGTTGTTGGGGGAAGGAAATGTCTTCCATGGCATTTCTTTAAGAGTCTTGCTTATCAAAGCAAAAGAAGCAGCAAGGAAAATGCAAGCAGATGGATGAAATGCTTTCCCTTTCTATATATTTTTTTTTTTCATGTAGCTTTGGAGATGTGCCTTTGATTTTCTCATTCTTCTCCTATTTCCCCCCCAGTTTGAATCTACAGATTTCAGCTGGGGAACTGGCCAGAGTCACCCCAGTGACCCATGGAATATCCCTTTCATTTTTCTTGCCTTAAACTCCTGCCTTACAGGATCAGAGAAAACCATTAAACCCCAAATTCCCACATTTCTGCTGGGTCCCTTGAGCCTGAACCTGCACATGCAGCTCCAAAAAGTCCAAATAACCCAGGGGCTCACACTTCTGGTGTGGGAGGTGTAATTTGGGCCACACTGGGTTCTGTTAGGTCACCTTGGTGTCTGTCCATAAATCCTGCCAGCTCCACTCACCCATGACAACCCTGCCCAAATTCTCCAATTTTCCAAAATCCCTTTTTTTTTCTTAACCTTCTCAGAATTTTTCTCCCTCCTGACATGAAAGTTGAGGTTTTTCTCTAAGCTGTTGCTACCACTGCACCTTCCACCACCTCAAGTTTCCAGTCCAAACTTAGTCTGTGAATCCACCTCGATGTTTCCTTGCACCACAACCATCCAATTGCTGGAAACATCTCCTCTCCAGACAGTCTGAGTCCCCCAGAATATTTACAGAGAGTGATCTGATCTCCTTCAGATCCCTGTTTTGTTTCTGGGCAGTGTCCTCCAGCCTCCCAAGGGATGTCTCCAGGTTGGGAGATGCACTGGGAATGCTGAAGGGCTGGAGATATCCTCACCTGCACCGGTGCAGATGACAAAAATCAGATTTATGTGTGACAAAGATGTCCCTTCCCCCTGACAGCAGCCCCAGCTGTGTCAGCAGCAGCACAGCTGGAGGGGTTCTGTTCTTCCCACCTGCTCAGCACTCCTGGGGCTGCATCTGGAGGGATGTGGGCGCTTTGGGGATGCTCTGGGAGGCCAGAAAAGCCTGCAGAGTCCACTGGAGGGTCACTGAAATGTCACAAAGAGCTGAGTGTGGGGTGTGGGAGGGAACTGGGGCTGCTTGGCCTGGCTGGGGAAGGTCTGTGGGCTCGATCAGGAAATCTCTGGCCCTGGGAATCCTCAAAACTGGACTGGAAAAAGTAATGAGAAATCACAGAATCAGAGAAAAGCTTGGACTGGAAGGGACCTGAAAGGTTTTGCAGTTCCAAGCCACTTGTCATGGCACCCCCTACACCAAGGTTGCTTCAAGCTCTGTCTAACCTGACCTCAGACACTTCCAGGGATGGAGCTGCTCCTCTGGGCAACCTGCTTTGACTTTGGAGTTAGCCCTGGGGATGGTCAAGGTCCCCAGAGGGTTTTTCCACCTTTTTGTGACTCTAAGAAAGTCAAAGTTTAGGGCACACTACACTCTTCACCCCCTGCAAATGCACCTTGCTCCCAGCTGGTCCAGCACCATCTGTCCTGCTCGAGGTGTGACCCAGCACTGCTCCAGAGCTCCTGTTTCATTACAGGAGTACAGCCCTGGGCTGGAGGTGTGACCCAGCACTGCTCCAGAGCTCCTGTTTCATTACAGGAGTACAGCCCTGGGCTGGCAGGAGCAGGAGGATTGCACCAATTTGTCATTTCTCAGACAAGTTCAGCCAAAGGAAGGCGCCAGGTGCTCACCCTCTGGGAACGAGTCTCCCTGTTTCCTACAAGATGTGATGTTTGCATTCCTCTCCTCAACTCTCCCAGCGCTTCCTGCCAAGGTTCCTGTGCCAGCAGGAACTGCCAGATCGTGCAGGGAGCATCCTGAGCTCTGCCTACACACCACACCTCTGCCTGACCCTGTTTTCCCACCTGAGAGGAGAGGCTGTGCTGGGAAGAACATCCCTGTCTCCCTCTGGTTCCAACGGTTTGGAGTCCTCCTCCAAAAGAGGACTGGAAGCAGAGGTTGGAAGGGGAGGTGACAAGAATATTCTGGCTTTCTGTGTCTTGGGTCAGCTCTTGTGTCTGCACACATCAAGCTGGGAGCTCAGGGGTGGGGATCCTCAGAGTCTGGGTTTAAAATCAGCTGTCTCCAAGGTCATGAGGCATTGCTGGATGTGGTGTGAGAGCAGAAGCGTCCAGAGGCTTTCAGGGGGTGTGTGGTGGGTGTTATCACCTCCTTTGCTGGTCACAAACTGCCTGCAGCATCCCGGTGTTCCCACCTGCAGGAACACTGCTTCTGGCTGTGCAAGTACAGCCCCAGAGCCTGCTCTGGATCCAGACTGGCTCTGTTTGCTCAAACATGCCCCTGAGCAATTGCTCAAAACTTGTCTTGGCCGGGGATCCAGCGCCAGCACATCCCCAATCTCACATCTCAGCACAGCCCAAACCGGTCCTGGCAGCAGAGACAGCTCGGTGCTCACAGCCTGCTTCCCTCCCTGCTCCACCCAGCATCTCCTGCAAACCTGCTGCTATCAGAGATCAAACCTTCTCACAGGGACAGGGAGCATTTCAAACCAGGAACCACTGCAGAAAGGCTTTGGCAGGAATTTCCCAGCCCACCCCGGGCAGAAGCCGGGCAGTGATCTCCCCATCCTGCCTGTGCTGCTGTGCTCCCACTGCTGGAATTTTGGCATTCCCAGTGCTCTCAGCCTGTGGGTGCAGTTTCCAGAGTCCAGACACCAAAGGGTTTCCTCAGGCTGATCCCTGCAAGGCTCTGTGCCTGTCCCCAGGCTGCCATGGACAAGGCACTTCCCTGTCCTCAGGGTCTGGGAAGGAACAGGAGATCTGGAGAGGGATTTGGGACGAGGGGGAATGGTTTCCCACTGCCACAGGGAAGGAATTGATGGGAATTTGGGGGGAAATTCCTCCCTGTGAGGGTGGGGAGCCCCTGGGTGCCCAGAGAAGCTGTGGATCCCTGGAAGTGCCCAAGGATGGGGTTTGGAGCAGTCTGGGACAGTGGCAGCTGTCCCTGCCCGTGGCAGGTGGGGTAGAACAAAATGAGCTTTAAGATCCCTTCCAACACAAACCATTCCATGATTTTGTGCTCCACACAGCCAGGAAAAGCGAGCTGTGTGGGATGGGAGGCACAGCAGCCTCACGGGGAGTGTGGGGGTGGCACAACCTGCCAGTCCTAAGCACAGGCAGGGCTCAAATCCTTGTCTGCCTGGATTTAACACATCCCCCTGGAGCTGGAGTTCTCTGGTGCCAGGACTTGGCTCTGGGTCTCACTTAAGGTGATCCAGAGCTGGGGACAGCACCCAGTGCCTTGTAGAAAAGCCCAGTGGGGAGAATGTGTGAAAGAACAGCAAAAAAGCTGTGTGTGATCCCCAAATCCAGAGCTGCCCTTCCCCAGGACAGAGCCCCAGCCCCAGGGAGGGTGCAGAGCTCCCTTGAAAGTGCTTTGGGAATTGGGAATTTGGGAATTTGGCAGTCCCACCGTGCAGGAGGACACAGGAACACTGTCCTGGGATGGGTGAAATATGAGTAAACTCCAGCATGGCTGGGAAGCTTTCAGAAGCAGAAAGCAGAGGAAACAGCAGGATGGGAGGCTGGAGGGAAGCTCATGTATATTCCCTTCTCCAGAGCTGGAAAACAAGCTCCAGCCTGGCCACCCCTGCTGCTTCAGCAGACACAGCCACAGAGCAGAGGAGGATCTCCTGCCCTCAGACACCTTCCTGGGGAGAGCACCATCAAAAGCACGGGGTTTTTGTGCTCAAATAGCATTTCCTATCAAAAAAAAAAAAAAAAAAAAGGTTTCCTTGATTATTTCCCAGCAAACTGCAAACCTTTGCAGAAGCCCAAACATCACAGGAGGAGAGGGTGGGACTGGCTGTGAGGCCAGCTCAGGGCAGCCCCATCTCCTCGGTGCTGAGCTTCCATTGTTCCTCTCCCAGCACCAGCCCAGAGCACGAGGGGGCACTTGGGAATCATCAAACACCTCCATCCATGGTCCCCCACCTGATCCAGCTCCTCCACAGCAGCGTGGACAGCACAGAGCTGTTCTGTGCTATTCACATGCCTCAGTTTCCCCATTTCCTGCAGGCTGAGGAAGAAGTGGATAAAGATAAGGATAAGGATAAGATCCTTCTGCTCCAGGAGATAACCAGGAGTGGCTGCTGGGCACACAGAGGACTCCAGATCTCCCAACAAGGCATAATCAAAATGTTTGGCGTCAGTGCTGCGCTCCAAACCTGGGAACAGAAACTCCTCTGCCCTTCACAGAATCACAGAACCATGAAAAGTCCTTGAAGATGATGATCTGCAAAGGCCATCACCAGATGATGTCCCCAAGTGCCACACCCACATTTTTGAACACTTTTCCACTGCCCTGGGCAGCCTGTGCTTTCTGTGATGAATTTTTCTCTAATATCCAACCTTACCCCGCCTTCTGCAGCCCCCTGGCACCTGCTGTAGATCCCATGAGGTTTTTAGATTTAGATTCACAATCCATTTCCATTCCATGAGCCTTTTTATGGAGATCTCTCATCCAAATGAAGAGGAAACAGGGAACAGGATGAGATCTTTCACAGAATCTCTTAGGTGGGAAAAGCCCTCTAAGACCACTGAGCCCAGCCATTATCCCAGCACTGCCAGGGCCACCTCTAAGGAAAGAAAACATTCCTAGCAACACAAAACCTTCCTCTATCCAGAATATCTCTGCTTTCCAGCACAGCTCTGGCCCTCTCTCACTCTGGGACTGGTTTTTGATGCAGATCTCTGGAAATCTCCAGTGGGGGCACAGCATTAGGGAAACCCAAATTATCCAGGAGTGCTGGGGAGACACCTGGCAGGGTGAGATGGAGCAGAAGGACACAGGTGTTGTCAGTAATAGCTGCTGGAAAAGGCTGGGGAATGGCTGTAAACAAATTTATTCTTTATTCCCACCGACCACGTCTCCTGAAAGTTTAGAATCATCGAATTTGGAATATCCTGAGCTGGAAAGGAACTCCCAGGGATCATCAAGTCCCTGCACAGGACAGCCACAATTTGCCTGACTGAGCATCTTGCCTGTTATAAAGCTCTTTTTTTTTTACTTTTATGATTCCCCATGATGGGTGTAAGGAGCCAGGGACAGGATTGGAATTGTCAATCCCATAAAATGGCAGGAATTAGGAAACTGGGACACTGTGGAGAGACACATACAGGAGCAGAGTGAAGGAATGTGTGAGGAAAAGTTACCAGAAGAATTCCCTGGGAAGGATGGAGAATCAGACACTTAATGCCTAGCCCAGAAAATTGGGGAAAAAAGAATAATTGACAAGAAAGGAGGAATGTTCAAAGTAAAGAGAGCCAGTCACATGCAGGGCTCAAAATCCAAGGAAATCATGTTGGCTGGGGTCAATATTCCAGCAGGAGCCTGGGCAGAGCTCTGAGAATTCAGCATTTCTGATTGGAGAGGAGCCCAGGCTGTTCCCAGGTTTGGCTTTGCAGCCACGGAGGAAGAGAGGGAAGGGGGGATGGAGGGGAGCCAGGGGTGGGAGCCCCTCTGCTCCCCCAGGACCGTGGGCATGGCTGGGGAGGAATCAGCTTGGCCCAGGAACACGAGGGGCTCTCACACCCAGTGTGCTTCCCCAAGGTGCCAAGGTGAATATCAAACGGTCCTGAGGAGCCCCAGGAATTGGGCTAAGGATGCAGTTGCCATGGCAACAGAGTGGCTTTTGGTTGATGATATTGAGTGATGTGTCACATCCATAAAGTCACGGCGCTGAGGCAGCGCCTCCGAGGAGCCTTTAAACAGCCCAGGATGGAGCTGGGAGAGCCTGGGCTGGGACTGGGGATGGGGCTGGGGCTGGGATTGGGATTGGGACTGGGACTGGGATTGGGATTGGGGCTGGGGATGGGACTGGGCTGGGACTGGGGATGGGACTGGGACTGGGGCTGGGACTGGGACTGGGATTGGGACTGGGATTGGGGCTGGGGCTGGGACTGGGGCTGGGACTGGGGCTGGGGCTGGGATTCGGACTGGGGCTGGGACTGGGATTGGGACTGGAATTAGGACTGGGACTGGGACTAGACCCGTGACAGGGGCCTGAGCTCAGGCTGGGGCTGAAGCTGGGACTGGGATCGGGGCTGGGGCTGGGACTGTGATTGGGACTGGCATTAGGACTGGGACTGGGACCGGGATTGGGACTGAGGGTGGGATTGGGACTGGGATTGGGACTGGCATTAGGACTGGGACTGGGACTAGACCTGTGACAGGGGCCTGAGCTCAGGCTGGGGCTGGGGCTGGGGCTGGGACTAGGACTGGGGCTAAAGCTGGGGCTGCTGACCCTGATGGTGTTTATTTCTGGGCAGAGGTGTTCTCAGCTAACCTCCTCCCTCATGAAAGATGGCCATTCCCATTGTTATTCCACACTGTGGCTTGTGGAGAGGTGGGGAAGTTCAAAGCAGATGGATGCAAACCACAATGTCCTGTTTTACATTCATGCCATGACCTCGCTCAAGATTAACCTTTAGGATAAACCTTCCCTGAAAACAGCTGAGCAGAGGCATTTTCTTCTGTTAACAGGAGGTGATAGAATCGTGGAATGGCCTGAAATGGAAAGGATCCACTGGGATCATTGAGTCTAACCCCTGGCCCTGCACAGACACCCCAACAACCCCACCCTGTGCCTGGGGGTGTTGTCTGAACCCTCCTGGAGCTCTGGCAGGGGCTGTGCCCATTCCCTGGGGAGCCTGGGCAGTGCCAGCACCCTCTGGGGGAGGAACCTTTCCTGAAATCCAACCTAAACCTCCCTGACACAGCTCCAGCCATCCCCTGGGTGCTGTCACTGTCACCAGAGCAGAGATCAGTGCCCGTCTCTCCTCTTCCCCTCACGAGGAAGCTGTAACTGGAATGAGTCTCCTCCAGCTGAACAGACCAAGTGTCCCCAGCTCCTCCTTACAAGGCTTCTCCATCCTCGTGGCCTCCTTTGGACACTCTCTAAGAGCTGAAATGATACTTTAATGTACTCACCATGTTTATGTTTCTCCTCCAGTCCTGGAGGGTTGGGCTGTTGGCTCCCTGGAGCCCCGGTTTCATTCACTGCACGCAGCCCAGATCCTCTCTGAGCCGCAGCAGAGCCCAGCCCTGGGCAAGAGAGCAGCCCCACACAGAGATCCCATGGCACATCCTCCACTCCCAGCTTCCCTGGACCCAAACTGGTGCTGCTGGGCAGAGATCTGGAAATGCAGGACGTGTCTTGCTCTCACCCTACAGCACAGAACCGAGCTGAGCTCACCCAGAGATCTCTTGTCAAGCCTCTGCCCTTTGGATTTTGTGTTTTTTTTCCTTACCCAGCAAATGTCAGATGTAAAACACCTAAACAGTCAGAGCAGAACCTCCAGGCACAGGGTTTTTTCAGCAGGTCCCACATCAGAGATTTCCCACCTGTTTGTTCCATAACCTGTGGGTTTTACGCTCGGTTTCAAAACACACACACAACGTATTGATGCTCCTTTTCCAACTTCAAATGCTCACAGGCAGTGAGGGCGGTGGGGGACGTACTTCAGCTCTCCCCTTCCCAAATAATTGCAGTGATCCCTCCAGATCCCAGCAGGGATGTAGGATTTGCCCTTTGTCTCTCGGGCAGGTGCTCTCATTGCCGGCTACGACACAGCCGTACGTGTTTTACGAGAAGACAGAGGTCTAAGTGTCTAAACACAGGAATAAGTCTCATGCTCCAAATCCCAATTTCACAAGTTGCCTAAGTGCTGCTCTTGGATAGACACGTGAACTCATGTGGAAGAAACTCCACACAACCTGTGTCATTGTCATCTCCAGCGCGGGGCCGCCGACATCCCTGTGCTCAGCATCATCCTTGTCACAAACCCCGCTCTTCCATTTTTCACTCCAGTGTGTGTCCCAGCTCAGAACTGCAAATTCCATCCCTGGAGCTGGGCTGCTGCTCCTCAGTCTGGGAGGTGCTGCACACCACAGAGTCCATCACAAATCCAGCCAGAAGAACGTTGTCACGATGAGGGATGAGCGCGGAGGAAGAAGGAGTTGAACATTAATAACACTGGACAAGACTTGTCTGCATTGATGGATGGTTCTAGTACCAGGAAATCAAAACAGATTTAGACTGGACTTGGGATAATTTGAGAACTGGGCTGAAGCAAATGAACCCACGAGAACCTTTTTGTTTCTCCATGCCCTCAAAGCAGCATTGCAGAAACATAAAAAGAAACCTCTTTTCCCCCACTGGGGTCCTAAATCGCTGTTTTAGAAGACAGATCCCCTTTGAAAAGGTGTCTGTGGGGTGTTTGTGATGAGGTTTTGATGGAGAGAACTCCACGGCAGAGCAGGGGCTCCCTGCAGTGCATGCAGGACCTGCCCTGGAGCAGATGGAGGGTCCTGGCAGGAAGCACAGGCTGTGGAGGAGCCAGGCCAGGGCAGAGGAAGAGGATGAGAGAGGAAGGAACCTCTGAATCCTGACTGCAGCCCAGTCCTGCGCTGCCTGTTCTGTAGTGAAGGGCTCGGGTGTGACCTTTGGTGGCAAGAGCAGGACTTGGAATGAGGTCAGCCAAGGAAAGGAGGGAGGAAAGGTCGTTTGTGGGTTAATAATTGTCTTTCTGATTCCCACTGCCTGAATAAATCATTTTAAATGTTTAAAATATGTATATTTATATGCTTTAATATATAATTTGGCACTAAATTAATTTCCCCAAGCTGAGTCTGTTTAGTCCACAACAATGGAGCCCTGAGAAATCAGATCTAGTGGGGACCATCCCTCCTTGATGATCTTTGAAGTCCCTTCCAACCCAAACCATTCCATGATTTCCAGGATGATTTCAATGATATTTGGTAAGAGGTCTTCCATCTTTATCTCAACTATGAGTTTTCTCATTCCTGAGAATATATAATATATAAAACACATTTTCACTAGACTTTGTCAAACGTTATTTGCTCCTTTCTGCCTGTATCTGCTCATCAATGTGTAATTAATTAATTACCACTACAGACCACCACAGGTCTGAGCTGTAACACCCAGCTTGGCTTCAGTTGTCTGGTCACAGAGCTGACCACAAGGGTGTCCAGCAGAAAATCCTACACAGTTTTTATTGGAGAATTAAACTTGGAAACGCCAACTTGGTTTAAATCATAGAATCCCTGGTTTGGGTTGGAGGGGGCATCAAAGCTCATCCTCTTCCACCCCTGCCATGGGCAGGGACACTTTCCCCCTGTCCCAGGGTGTTTCAAGCCCCACCCAACCTGGCTAAAATTTAAAGTTATGAAGATTCCAATAATATCACAAAAAAGGCAGTTTTTCTACCACCAAGGCCATTCATTCAAAATCAGTTCTCTGAGAACTCTCTATTAAAGACAAACAATCCTCTTTGCCAACAATAATCTCATCAATGACACAGTGTTCTTCAAGCTGCTTTTTCCCCGAAATACAGCACAAAACACGTACACACAGGCATTTTTTTCACCCTTATTAAACTCTCACCTCACACTGGATCTGTGTCATGATCAGAATTTTGGTTTCCAATGTGCTTGAAAAAGTTCTTTGCTGTATCGATTGCAGCTGTGGATTTTCCACTGAGGACCTTAAACCCCTTTATCAATTTTCTGTTCCCTTAAGTGTCTCCTTCTCGGAGATCATCAGGTTCCACCCCCCTCCACCTGTTATTTAGAGCTTTTCTTTTTCAATAGTTCAGCCCAGGACCATGGGAGGTGGGGGACTCGAGCAGCAGGAGCTGGAAAGAAAAGATGAGCCCCGAGGAAAGCGGAATGTGGGACAGGCAGATGGGGCAGGATGGAGGGGGGTGGTTTGACTCGGATACCTTGAGGGTCTGGGAGGAGAGGAAATGGATGGGTGCCTGAGAGATGAGATTGCTCTTGGCAGCATCACAGGCTGGGGAGCGAGGAGCTGTGACAAGCAGTTTACAAATGTGAGCCATGGGTGGTCTCCCCTTGGTCTGCAGCTGTGCTCTGGCCACTCTGGAGCTCAGCACTTTGTGGGCTTGGTGACATGTTGTCACTTCACCCATCAAGGCATTGCAGGGGAGGGAGGAAAGCACGGGCAAGGACGAGAGGGAAAGGAGAAAGAGGCTGAAGGAGTAATAAAATCAGTGTTGGACACAAGGAAAGGAGACAGAAAACCACGAAACACTCATAAAGAGGAGAGCTATGCAGAGGTTAAAGAAAGTGAAGTGAAGCATGAGGAGCTTGAGGTGTCTGGGAGAAAACACAGCTCCAGTGATGGTGTCCTTCCCAGCCCCCAAACATTCTTCAAATTGAAAATAATTAATGCCCCCATCTAATGAGAGAGTGAGGTGGGCAACCCCTGCACAATCCCCTCTCTGGGTTCCTGGAGCCCATTTCCTTTCCCTGCCCCACAAAGGAGTTGTGTTTGCAGCCCATCGTAGACCATGGAAAGCCTCAGCCCAAAGCCAGAGAAGCCACTGCAGCACTTTGAAATGTGGAACACATCCCTGTGGATCCCAGAACTCCAATCCCCCTCTTCCCACACTGAAAGATGGAATTTATGCTCTGAGGCCAGTGGCTGTTTTCTTCCCTAATGTCTTCTCCTCCTGAGAGCCACAGAACCCCAGACTGGTTTGGGTTGGGAGGGACAGCAAAGCTCATCTCACTCCATCCCCTGCTGTGGGCAGGGACACCTTCCACCACCCCAGCTTGCTCCAAAGCTGGTCAATCCAACCTGGCCTTGGAACTTCCAGGGATGGAGCAGCAGCAGCTTCCCTGAACATTCTTGTGGTGCTCCTCTCCCCTGCACAAATCCCCTTCCTCGGTCAATCTGTTCCTCACCCTTTTCCACCGCTACCAAACATCCCCCTGCAATTTTCCTTACAAGAGATGATGAGAGGAACACCAGGGTGGTGAGCCCCTGATCCAGCCAAGCAGCCTGTCATAGACAGAGACACCTCTGGCCAGGAAATCCTGCTTGGAATGTGGCACCCCTGGAACTGAGCCAGAAACTGGAACCTGCCACCAAATCCTGGGGGTTCAGAGTTGTTCCTGCTGCCCCTTGTGCCTGGTTCTGCACAGCTCCACACAGTGAGTTATGCAAATAACACCTTCAGCTACTTCTTTTCTGTGTTTTCAGACTGTTTATCCACAGCTTTACGCATAAAATTGTGGAAATGGGAAATGGAAGGGTATCATTTGCTTCACTGAACATCTGGATTCTGCACATGTTGCTCCTGCTTCGTTTTTTAGGATGAGGACCCACCCCAGATAACAAGGGGTAGGACAAGAGGAAGCAGCCCCAGGTTGTGCCAGAGGAGGTTCAGATTGGATAATAGGAAATTATTTTCATGGTTAAGAGTGGTGAGGAATTGACACAAACTGCCCAGGGCAGTGGTGGAGTCACTGGGATGGTGCAAAAAATTAACTGTGGCACTTGGGGACCTCTAACAGTGACCATGTCAGTGCTGGGGCAATGGACTGGATCTCAGAGGGCTTTTCCAACCTCAGTGATTCCATAATTCTGCAAATTCCAGAAGGCAGCAAATGCAAGGACAGCAAAACTTCCAGGTGGGAAAACCACACACGGAAAGCTGCATCCATCCCCTGTCTGGTTGGGTGTGCAGGGGGTTTGGTCTCCTTTTTTGGTTATTTAGCCCCAAAATCCCAAATCCCAAATCCCAAAATCCTTTTATTTTGAGAAGTAGGAGAAGGAAGAGACTTCTGCAAACAAAAGGTGCAGCTGGAGAGAGGGAAAGGAACATAAAAACAGTCACCCAGTCCGTAGGGGGAATAATAAAAAATGTAATTGTCCTTTGCCAGCAGAACTTTCTGGGTTTTTTGAGATCTGTTTTGGTTGTTTCAGGTATTTCTGTGGGGGTTTTTGGTTGACTGGTTTGGGGCTTTTTTGTTGCTCTTGTCCTGTTTGTTGGTTGTTTTTTTTTTAAATTTTGGAATTTTTTTTCCCAATAAAACAAATCTGACCTTGAAAAAAACTTTCAACCACTAAAGGCAAAAGCTATGGAGCCATGAAAGGAGCAAAAGATATTTCCACACGGGTTTTCAAGTAGTTCCTGGGGCTGCTTTTCCAATGGACTTTGCATCACTCCTTGTATCCAAAGCAGCAGCAATTACCAAGAAGATTAGAAAGTTGCCCATTGGTGTCAGGAGCAGCAGTCCCAGAGAAACAGTCTAATTAAGAATCAAATAATCCAGCATTTAGATAAACGCAGAGTGGCTTGATTGGGTCAAACCATCAGAGCTGCTGAAGGGAGAAGCGTGTCTTGTTAACCTGGAAAAGTT
Organism: Parus major; assembly: GCF_001522545.3. NCBI lineage: Eukaryota > Metazoa > Chordata > Aves > Passeriformes > Paridae > Parus > Parus major. Next base: position 1,610,044 of record NC_031789.1, read on the forward strand.
AATAAAATCCGAGAGCAAGGTGACCCAAGTGTGTGTCATTCCCTTGGATTTTGAAAGTATTTTTTATAAGGTCCCTGATAAAAGACTTAAGGAAAAATAAATAGGTAGAGAAGGAAATGAGTCATAATAAAATTTCATTAAAATTCAAAATAAAAATTTCATTAAAATATACAAATTAAAAAAATGCAATGGAAGTTTGTTCCCCAGAGGAGCAGAGGTAAGAAAAGGGTTTTCTCTGTGTTGTTTTTATAGTCTTTAATTAAATATTAATTATTAAATATTAAATATTAAAACTAATGTTAATTATATTGTCTGTGGAAAAAATTAATTTAAAATATAGGAAACACCAAACATCCAACTGTCTTTTGTAACAAGGCTCTGAACTCTCCATAACTTTCAAATGAATTTCCTTGGTCCTTTTCCATAAACAACCAAAGAAACTCTTAAAATCAAAACCAACAACAAACCACAGAGATTTTATCTGAAAAAGGATAAGAACAAGGAGGATTTTTTTTCCCCAGTCTGCCTGTCAGATCCAACAACCTGATGCTATTCTGGGCTGGAATATCCCTGCTCAGGAAAAATCATGGCAGCCACTAATTTTGATATCCCCTTCTGGCTTCTGGAGCTCTGGCTGTCCATGAATTCACACATTGAAGAATTGAAAGAAACACACACACAAAAATGTCCTGGGTGCTGCAGTTTCTCACAGGTTTGACTTAGCAAACAGAATATTCTGAATATTGGGAAAAGAAGGAAGAAAATGTGTGATTGTCTGAGCTCTGGTCACTCATGGAGAAAAGCAGGATTCAAAGAGGAGCTGGTATTTGAATTTCCTTTTACCTTCACTGAAGATGGGGAGATGCTGAAGCACAGCATCTTTTATGGCAAACAACAAAAGCTCGAGGAACCTGAATTATTTCAGCTATCCCATCCAGGGGGGCGTTGTGCAACTTTTGGAATTCCTGGGAGGGGGAAAAAATGCGACAAATCCAAAACAACAGAAAAGAATCCCATAATGGTTTGGGTTGGGACCAGAAAGTTCATCCCATTCCCAGCCCCTGCCATGGGCAGGGACATCTTCCACTCTCAGGTTGCTCCAGACCCCATCCAACCTGACTTTGGGCACTTCCAGGGATCCAGGAACAGCCACAGCTTCTCTGGGCATCCTGTGCCAGCCCTCTCCCAGGGGAGAATTAGGAAATGACATATCTGAGAAATGTTTCAGTAGAAATGGTTTAAATGTGAGGCCCCTGCCTTCTCTGTGAAGGTTGTCAGCACTGTAATAACAATTCCCAGGTGTCAGATGTTTCCTGAGACAGGAATAATGACAAATGGTCAATCTGTTTTCATTTCTTATAATAAAAGACAAATCCTGGGTTGGAATGGGCCCCAGGAGATCTCGTGGTCACCCCACAGTCTGAGCAGGTCTTTGAAGACCCATCCTGCTGCTCAAGTCTTGTCCAGTCATGTTTTGGGACACAGATCCCACAGCCCTGTGCTGGTGCCAGATTTTGCTTCCCCGCTGGTCCTGGCAGGCTGAAATGACAGGGATTTAGAGAAACCAGAAGTTGATGTCATTTCATGAAGTACCTGCAGTTCCAGCCCCTTTGCAGTGATGTTTTTTATGGCAAACCTCGTGTCTGAACTTCATCTGCAGCGTGACTGATAGCAGAACGATCCCAATATTAGGTGATAAAAAGGACATCTCCATTAGATGATAAAGAGGACTTTAAGTAGGATAAAAGGACTGGTAACTTCCTCAAGTTCTCCCTCTGGAGAAATAACACAATTTTGGAACCAAACCCACACCAAACTAAGCTTCAGCTGAGTTCACCAAGAGAATGGAGCAACCTGGGAAGCAGCAATGAGGGAACGAAGCATTTCACACATTTCCAGACGTTCTGCTCTTGAGGGATGGACCACAGGAGAGCTGTGAGACACTTCCCTGCTGCCCTAAAGCCACAAGACAGCGCCTGCCAGGGTGTTTCTGATCAAACAGCACGAAGGAGGGTTTGTCACATCTCCAGTGACAGTGAGGGAAGGCACAGCTGAACCATCAGACTGATTAAAAGGGTTTTTTTTCTCAAAATCAGCTAATGATGCAGGGCTGGAGCAGCTTCATGGAGGAATTACACTCACTGCTCGTGGTCTGAGGGCTGGGCATGCCTTGGAGGAGCCTGGAACCACACTGTGATGTCCAAACCTCTTTGAGAGACTGGGATGTAAAGGGACAGGGGGACAGGGAGAGTGGGAGGAGAAACCGAGGCACAGAGGGAAGAAGAGCTTCCTGTCAGCTGTGAGCTGAAACCATCCAGGTCTCCAGAGCTCTGCCCACACAGCTGGGAGAATGGACAACATCCCATCTTTTTTTTTTTTCCCCCAATTCTCCTAATTCTTTGGCCATGATTCTAGCATTTTATAGCTCAGTTTTTTGGGTTTTTTTGCTAGTTCTGACTGGAAAAGGTGAACATTTCTTATATCCATTCTACATCAAAATACCATTTTCATGGTCATGCTTCTGGTTCTTTGACACTATTCACTATGGTGACTTCTGCACTGGAAATAAGAATATAACAGACCATGAAATTGCAAAAGATCGCACAGGATTTCAGAGCTTTGCTAGAAAGCTGAGGAAAATCCTTCCCTGTTCCAAGTGAGAAGAGTGTGAGAAGATAAAAGTTCTTTAATTTTAAATGATGTTCTAAAGCCAGTGGCAATTTAAGGTACGGGAGTTGTCTTTTGGAGAGGATGGATGGTTGGAGAGATGGAACACCCCTCCTGTGAGGAATTCTGGGGGTGTCCAGAGTGGAGAAGTGAAGGGAGGCTTTAGAGCCCCTTCCAGAGCCTAAAGAGGCTCCAACAGAGCAGGAGAGGGACTTTGGAGAGGAGATGGAATGACAAGGACAAGGGGGAATGGCTTCCCCCTGCCAGAGGGCAGAGTTAGCGGGGATAGTGAGGAGAAATCCTCCCCGGTGAGGGTGGGGAGGCCCTGGCCCCCATGAGAGCAGCACACATCTGAGCCTTGCTTCCATGAAGTTCCAGTACCTCAGCAGGGTCTCCTGAGCTCCACGAGGCCACACTGCCTCACCCTGGAGTGTTGGTTCCATGAGGTTCCACACCCTCGCTGTGGTATCATTGGTTCAGTGAGGCTTCTCTGAGTCACGTTAGGTGGGTTCCAAAACCCCACCGTGGCCTCCTGGCTTCCAAGAGGCCACCCTGTGTCACGTTGGAGCCTTTGTTCCAGGAGATTTCACGGCCTCACAGCAGTTCTGGGCTCCATAAGGCCTCCCTGTGACACAGAAGAGCCTTGGTTCCCTGAGAGAGCAGAACCTCACAGCATCTCCTGGGTTCCATGAGCTGTGTCCATTTAGAGCCTCGGTTCCTTGCAGTTCCCAACCCTCACTGTGGTTTTGGGTTCCACAAGGGCCTCCCGAGGTCTCACTTGAGCATTTTGTCTCCATGAGATCCCACCGTGTCCACGTGGTCTCCTGTGTTCCGCGAGGCCCCTCTGTGTCACATCTGAGCCGCGGTTCCGTCGGGTTCCACGACCTCACAGTGGTCTCCTGACGCTGTCCCAGATTCCAGCCTCAGCTCCAGGAGCTTCCACAACCTCCTCGAGGTCTCCATGTGTCACCTCAGAGCCTTGGGTCCATCGGGTTCCACGACCTCACAGTGGTCTCCTGCTGCTCTTTCAGATTCCAGCCTCAGCTCCAGGAGCTTTACAACCTCCTCGAGGTCTCCATGTGTCACCTCAGAGCCTTGGGTCTGTGAGGTTCCGTGAGGCCTCCAAATGTTCTCCTGGGCCCCATGAGGCCCTGCTGCTGCCCAGAGCAGCTGTGCCTGCCCCTGAATCCCTGGAAATGTCCAAGGCCAGGTTGGATGGAGCTTGGGGCACCCTGGGACAGTGGCAGGTGTCCCTGCCATGAGCGGGGGTGGCACTGGATGAACTTTAAGACCCCTCCAACCCAAACCATTTAATGACTTGTAGGTTTCTGTGATTGCTGGGAGGGTAAGTGGGCAGAACGAGGCCTCAGGTGGTGGCCATGGTGTGGACTGAGGAGATGTTGGACCCCCAGCACGAAAAGGAAGTCGAGAAGTGAACCCAACACCTCCTGACTGTTAAAAGTGACACAACACAAGGAAGACCCAACCCTGAGGGACACTTTGAGCTGCTCCTGCTCAGGACTTTGCAGCAGTCACTGCTGAGAAGCTCATTTTGGAAATGACCACAGTGGGGTCCTCTGGGCCAACCTCCCTCTGAGCAGGGTCATCCTACAGCACCTGGCACGGGATTGTGGTGGGTGAAAGGCTGGGACAGAGCCGTGGGAGGCTCACAGGTGATGGGAACCTCAGGGATGATGGAAACCAGTGGATGCACAGAGGTGGTGCCTTGTGTCAGCCAGAAGAAGGTGGGAAAATGAAATATTGAGCGAAAAGGGCCAGGGGGGAAAGGCTGGACAGGGCAGGAAAGTCTCAACAGCCTCCTCTGCACCTCCAGCTCCAACCTAATCATGATTAAACCCCTACAGTTATCAAGTTCATGGGCATTGGTGGGAATTCTGGGAGCCTTTAGCATTTCAAAAATGGATTGAAAGGTAATTACTGCTTATATTGGCTCAGATATTTTAGGTGATGAATTTCTTTGCAAAAGTCAAGTATAACACTGCTTTAAACCTCGTTCCTGTGTGGTTATAAAAGTAGTAAAATTTGAATAAAGTGTGATCTTGAGCTGCCTTCTCTCGCTTTAACTTTCAAAATGGGAGAAAGTAGGTCTAGGATGGAGGTTTGGAAGCTTAGAAAGGCAAACTTTGAAATCTAAGGAAATGAATTATTGAGTCTGACTAAGCAGCTCTGGGATCTGTGAGCAGAGAAGGCACAGGTACTTAAAATTCAAAATTCAAAAGGGAGAGAGAGCAGTGAGAAGAGGAATGTGTGAGAGGTTACAAACTGAAAAAAGAAAGTTAGAATGACCAAAAAACCCCACCTCACATAGGAAATTAAAATTAATAATAGTAAATGGCACTTAAGCCATAGAAACCGAGGGGAACCAAGAGAAAATTAGGACAGTTGCACACTTGAGACTAAAATATATCAGAAGTTACCTGTTACCAAGCCCAAAAATCTTATTTACCACAACCAACAGCAGCATCAAGGTGATATTAAGGACATTAACAGAAATCCCAGGGTAAATTAGGGTGGGTCACGAGGCCTGATGTCATCTGAGGAGAGGCCACAATTTGGCCTGATTCAAGTGAAAAATAAAGCAATGATTTCCACCTGGAGCAGCAACAACACTGTCAGAACAACAGATTGATAATGATTATTATTATCATTATGGATAATGATTATGGAAATTTGGGATAGTCCCCATGATGGGGTAACAGGTAAAACTCTTGTGTCAAGAAGAGGGTGAAGCATTGTTCAGACAAGTGTGGGCTCTTAGTTGGATGTCAAAGTTATGGAAGAAGAACAGATAAAGCCAGGGGAGCAGGGAGAAATGCATGAAGTACAAGACAATTGAACAAAGCTAAATTGTTTCTGGATAATTGAGCAGCATTTCCTGGCAGGATCAGTGCTGCCATGCGTAGGACATACATGGACTAAATCCCTCTCACTTTCTGGGAGATCCTAATAAATTAGCCATGGATTTGGGCTCTGGAGCTGAAAGTGAATAAAAGGAGGCTGCAAGTGTTCCCCCTGAAGAAATGGTGGTGCTCAGAGACAGCTCAGAATCCAACAGGACATGGACTTGTGGGGAAAAGTCTCCTGGGAGAGATCTCTGGAGAGAAAACTCCTCCTGTGGGGCAAAGCTGACTGCAAAGGGAAATCTCTTTAGTATGGGGTGGTGAGCAAGGACTGAGAATCAGATCTGAGCTTCATGACTGGAGTGTGACACCAAGCTGGGAACTGCTACCAAGACTGGCAGAAGAGCTGGATCTCACTCTTTGAAATGGGTCACCTTAGGCACAATTAGTGCCTTTCCTTAATGAATCACAGCCCTGTGGCTCAGTCGTCCTCTGTGACACACACGATACGAGGGAAGCAGAACTCCTGGCAGAGCAAAGATGGAATAAAAAAACATTCATTTTGATCCTGGAGCATTTTCTGAAGCTTTTAGAATTCATTATCTCTATGGAACTGCTACAGGAGCTGTTCTGCTCAGCCCATCAACCTGGAGAAAATGCTTTTCCCTCTTGAGTCACATTCGGTGTCACGAAGCAGGAGCAAATGTTTGAGTGAAAATGCTCACAATAATAGAGAGGCATTTTATCTACTAGAAAGAGGTACAAGGTGGTTAGGCCATTATCAAATCCTTAATGTAAAAAATGCTTTAGATAGAGGGAAACTGGCAAAAATTGGAAAATTACTCTTTATCAAGATTATCAAATGCTTTCCATTAACTGGATCCAACATATGCTCCTTGTTCTACACAATCTATCAGATTTTAAGGAAGATTTCTTCTAAAGCTAATAAAACCATTTTTGAAATATTCACTCTTTGCTCATTTGCATTTGCTTACAGAAAATTGTGTCTACTGTAAAGACAGCAAAGCAGTAATTATTTAAATTAGTTTGATAGATGTTTAGTAATGCTTTGATTAAAATATCAATTTTAGATACCAGTAAGTTTGTGAAAAGCAGAGTGTTTAAATGATAATGAATTTTTCTTCAAGAAATAGTTTCATTCTGCACAAATGATTTGGAATGAAAAGCCCTTTTCATATAAAAATTTCAGGCACTCAAACAATGGAACCAGAGCAGAACTGAGGTCAATCTGGTGACCCAGCTGGATCATTATAAGACAGAAAAGGGGCCCATCTCTGTCAGATGAAATATGGCTGGATCCCCCTCCACACCAGGAGGGTTTTATGATGTGGGTGATGCCCAAGTAACACCAACTTGCCTGGAAAATTCTCCTGTAGGACTGACAGACTTTGCTGGGGGGAGAAGCTGAAGGTCACTGGCAAAAGGCAAAGCCAAAGCAACACATCCATGGGAGCTGAGCCACCCCAGGGCTCCTGTTCCAGCCTACCAGGGATTGGGGAGAGCCCTGGGATCAGCAATCTGTGGGGATCTGCAGCCTGCTGCTCCAGCTCTGCACATTCATCTCCCCGGATAAATATTCATTTAATCTCTACTTCAAAATATTCCACGATCTCCCTGCTGACTCTGACCTAAATCCTGTTATGCAAATGAAACTCAGTCGTTTCTGTCCTCTCCATAATGGGTTTGGAACCAAGGCTATTTGTGTAAATCAGCTCTTCCCCTGGATAAACCTCTCAAATCCTTTTTTCCCCCACTTGTAGCTCTCGATCCAACTGCTCTGCCTCTTCCCCAGCTCTCTAAACTGGCAATATCATTCCCTCTGCAATCCTGCCCAACACAATGATCACTGCACACTGAAAAAAGGCAGAGAGAGATTTACCCTGGGCATTGAAGGTGACAATTCCAGCCCTGGAATTGTCCAAGGCCAGCCTGGATGGGGTTTGTCCCACCTGGGATGGTGGAAGATGTCCCTGCCCCTGGCTGGGGGTGGAATGAGATGGATTTCAAGTTCTTACCCAACCCAAAGTGTAACTTTTCTCTAAAAAGTCCTTTTTCTGTTTCTTTGTTTCTGCTGCATCTCTTCTGTATTTTTCTTTTTATTCTTGGATTTCTCAGCCTCCTTTGGACTGAATTCTTTTGGGATCCTTCCTC
>NC_031789.1:1618197-1629905 GCF_001522545.3 Parus major
TCTCTAAACTAACTTTTCACCCAGTGATTTAAAAATACTTTCTAATCTACACACTTACACTTTTAGCTTTTTCTATCTAACTTTAACATTTGTTTTCATGTTTCACCATGAAAACACGCTCATGAATGTCATATTATATGAAATTCAGTGTTTTTTTAGATCTTATAACTAAATATCAGAAACAAGGGCATAAACTGTGTATTCCAGACTCCAACCCAAAGTACTGTGGGATTCTCTGGTTCCTTGATTCTGTGATAAATAAATGTTTTTTTCCCCTGTGTTCTCTCCCAGCAGCAAAATGTTCATGCACCTTAGGACCCATCACTGTTTCCCAGGTCTCCTCTAGAGTGTTGTCACCAAACTTCATTTGTCCTGCCCAATATTTCCTGGAATATGGCAAGAACAGGATGTTGGATTGATGTGTATCAAACCACACCTACATTCTTCAGGTTTTTGCTGAATTTTAAGCTTTTTTCCCCACCTTCAAGAGGAGTGGGCAGTGGAAGAAGATATGGTGACCCCAGTTTGCTGAAGGTAAATTCTCATTTGGAAAATGCAAGACTTTGGTGGGAGATTTGAGCTGCAAACGGGCAGCCAGGGGTAGATTTGGTCTCTGGATTAAAACAATTATGATTTGAACTTCAGAAATGTTGTGAATGACAAACCAGGAGTGACCCCCTCCTCCCACCTGGCAATTACTTTAATGCAGAGGGACACAAGCCCTGTTATCTATTGCAGCCTGAGCAGTCAGCCTGGGAGCAGTAAATTAGATGTGGAGCTGGCCAGAAGAACAGGATTTCTATCTTTTCTCAATAAAACTGTGCTTCTGAGACAATAAATTTCTGAGTGAGCAGGAGCAGTAAAGGTGATGTAGGTGTCTGCTGCACTAATGAGCAACATGCCAGGCTCTGTGCCACGATCATGAACCCAGGCAGGGGTGCACCACACCCTCACTAGAGATTTAGCCCAGCCAGATCCTCCTAAACAAAACCCAAAGTGGAAATATTTAGAGCTTAGTAAAGGATTTTTTTGCTAACGAGACTTCATTTAATTAGCAAATCTGAGCAGGGCTGATCTGCTATGAGAAAATCCCGTTTGGCTCTCGCTTTGCTGATGTTTGCTGTTGGGTAGGAACACCAGGGAAGTGAAGCAAGCCCACAGCCAAGCTGCAGCAATCGCTGAAAACTGTCTGGAAAACTGTCTTTTGCTGGATTTCATTTCCCCATCTGTTTCTCAGGCAGTCTCCCTCGCCTGTTTTCAGGTGAGGGCTGAGCAATGTTCCGCTGATCCTCCACAAACCAGCATTCCTTCAGGATTCCTTTCACTGCACAGCTAAAGGCGACCTTGCTGCATCAGATTGCACCAAACAATCGTGGAGCAGAGAGGAGGAGCAGGCAGAAGCTAAAATGAAAATAATTCAGCAACAGCAAAGGCATTCCCAGTGCCGTGAGCTCGTTGTGAACCACGGGGAGTTTGTGGCAGCAGCTCGTGTCTGCACAGCCCCAACCACAGCAGGGTGAGCCTCAAAAGCCATTCAAGGGGAAATGGCTTTGTGCTGAGAAAGGACAGATTTAGGTGGGATATTGGGATGGAATTCTTCCCTGTGAGGGTGGGGAGGGCTGGCACAGGGTGCCCAGAGAAGCTGTGGGTGCCCCTGGATCCCTGGAGGTGCCCAAGGTCGGGTTGGATGTGGCTTGGAGGAGCCTGGGACAGTGGAAGGTGTCCCTGTCCATGGCAGGGCTGGGACTGGGTGAGCTTTAAGGTGCACAAATCATTCTGTGATTGTAAGAGATGTCAGTGCTACACCATCCTCACAAATGGCATCATCATGGAAACTGGTAAGAGATTAATCACTGCTGTGTCTCAGAGATCAACTCCCACTGAGCTGTCCTGGGGTTTTATTTTTCTCCTGGTGAGCTTTGCATTCTCCAGAAAGATCCATTTAGATATTTTACGACCAAATCCACAGTCTCTTGTTTCAGCTGTTGCTTGAAAGAGGCAAATTGGCTTTAACAGGCTCATTACCACAGCTGAGGAGAGGAAAGAAAGTCCAGCTGCTGATGGTGGAACAGACAACAAGACAACACATCTCCTCTTGACCTTCAGCCCCCTTCACCCCTCCACCCTCTGTCCCTGGAAAAATCCCCACCCCATCGTGCCAGGGTGTGAATCAGCACCTTTCTCTGGAGCTCTCCAATTAAGATTCAGCAGCGCTTGGAGAGCAGCAGTCGGCCCACACTGGACTAATTAATTTTTCCTGCCTGAGTAATTACAGTCCAGAGGTGACCATGAAAGCCAAGCAAATCAATTTGTGTTTTACTGAGATCCTCATCAGTCACGGAGCACTAACCAAGAAGAAAAAAAAAAATGACCAGGGACAGAGCTAGGCCCTGAACAGCAACCAACAAAGGTTGGTCTGAAACTGCTAAATTTGGGTGATGGCAAACGCAGTCTTCACAATATTTTTGTTTTTATTTGGATTTTTTTTTGGTTTGTTTTTATTTTTTTTAGCCCAATCACTCTGCTGCTCCAATTTTAAACTCCATCTCCCTCACTGGCTCTCACATTCCCTTGCAACTGGCTCATTCCAGCCAAAAACCCTTCAAGGCTCAGTTTATGAAGACGAGCACAATCGTTTTGCAAATGTCTCAGCAAGTGTTGGGAGCGACTTTCCCACTTTCCAAACAGAGGCAATCTGCTGCTCTGCCGAGCCAGTGCGGTACCACCAGCAGCTGAACCTCTCTCCAAGGAAAAGCCTTCCCAAATGTGCCAGGGATGCCAACAGACAGCTGTCTCCACACACCACTTGTCGACACACTTGTGAAATGCCTTGCTCAGCCACAACAGAGAACATCCCAGAGAAATCTCGTCTCCCGAAGCCAAAAAATTCCCACCTAAATTTTTCCACGGAGTTCATGCAGTCCTAGATGAGTGGTTTAGACTGGTGGTGTGGTGGAGAAGATCAAGGTTTTCCTACACTGCAAAGAACACAGGAGGGGTGAGGATTTGTGGGCAGGTGGAATGGTGCAGGTGGAGTGGAAGTGCCAGCTAAGAATGACGGTGGTCAGAGCAACCTGGGCTGGAACAAGATGGGTTTTAAGCTCCCTTTCCAACTCAGACTGGTCTGGGATTCTGTGATTCTGTTAAAATCTGTGGCACATCATCCAGAGAAGCCACCTCCTATGAAAAGCTGATCCTATTAACTCCACTGCAGTTGGCATTTGGGTTTTTGTTGGTTTTTTCCCCTCCCCGTGCACAGAAGCTGGTTGGGGTTTTATTTGGCCACCCAAAATGATGGCTTTTATCCAGAATGGACTTTTCCTGCCAACACATTTATTTTTAGCCATAATTGCTCTCCAGTTCCTCCCGATGAGCGTGCTTTGAGGAAACGCTGCCTTTGGAAAGGCCCAAGCCCCGAGTTCAGCGAGAATTCGCGGAGGGACGGAATTGTTGGGATTTTTCGCTCTGCTCCTTCTCCACGCTTCCATCCCATCGTGCCCGCTGCTGTCAAGGCAAAGATCTTGTTTTTTTGACTCTACCAACCTCAGCAAAGCTCAGACTGAGGGACCCCGAGGCGCTCTTACCGCAATGAATGGCGCACCAAGAGCTCTTTGTCCTTCAACGCAAGCGGCTCCGAGCGTGGCAAACCCACGCCGTGGGGTGATGGAGAACGATAAAAACACGACAAATAATTCAGCATGAATTTCAATTCATCCCATGAAAGCCAATTGGGGGTGGCAATTACCCAAAATTGCACCCCAGAATAATTATCTCTCACTGTAAGATAAAAACCTCCCCAAAATTCGCCCGCCCCCCGCGCAATGGCGCCAAGAAGATGATTTCTCTTGACGCGCTGAACTTTTGAACCCGATGGAAAAAAATCTTCTTTTTTTTTTTTTTACAAGAGAGTCATCGAAAGTTCAGTGCCCTTTCTCACATTTGCACCACCAAAGGGACATAAGGAAAAACATCAAGTGTAATATCCGTCAATGTTAGCGAGGCATTCAGAATATATCACCGATGCATAAATAACCCCCATGAAACTCCAGTGGCAGGGGGAGGTTCTGGAAGAACGGAGATACACAACAATATTTAATTATAAATTGCATCAAAATGATTGTCTTTACTCATCAAAGGGCGTCTCACAAGCATTCCTTTGGTTCGGATGTGAGCCTGAAATCGTGGGTACCCCCATCCAAAAGCTCGGGATTTTTCTTGGTTGACTGACTACTTTTTCCTGCCAAAGCTCATAAAAATCCAGACACCAATTTACTTAACACGAGGGGTGTGAAATCCCCACTTAGGGAAGGTGAAGTTAATTGGAAAAGAAAAAAAAAATCATAAATCCAGGCCAGTGAGCAGTTTGAATTGGCGAGCTGTCCTGTGACCTTGATTTGTTGTGGTTTTATTTTCCTGAAATGTTTTTCCCAACACAAGTTGGGTGGAAAAATCCACTGGAATCACCAAACATTGGGTTTTTCTACCTTTTGTACAGAGCAGTGGGTCTGTACTCTTTGTGTAAGGCAAAGGCTGATGGAAAAAACTTCCTGGTAGGAGCAGCAGGAGGAAGTGGGTGGGAGAAACCCCAACCCTCTCTAGGGATTAAAGACTTGGAAGCCTTTGGTTCTTTTCAAAGTGCATCTCCCCCTGTCTATTCTTGACTTGAGGCTGTCAGGGTCATCTGATCTTTAGGGCAAGTCCATGGTCAACCTCCTCCTGTGCTCCCCTCAGCCTCCCCAGCGCTGTGTCCGTGCCTGGAGTCTCTGCCCTGCTGCGGTCTCAGTGGTGTAGAATCACAGAGTGCTTTGAGGAGACTTTAAAGATCATCATTCCCATTCCAACCATGGCCCCAGTGTTGTCTGAGAGTCTCCAAAAATCTTCCACCACGGACAGCGTTGGGACTCGGGGTGTTGAGCAGCTGCTGCTGCCAATACCTGGGCAGAGAAAATTCTCCGGAGCGCTTCCACTGCTCCAGAATTCCCAGGAATTCCGTCAGGGGTGACCCACAACACGGGCAAGGAAGACGTTCAGGCCCAGTGGTGAGAATCTAGAGACTCTCAGACAAAACCACTGCCCACAAGGCCATGGATGGAATGGGAATGAGGATCTTTAAGGTCATTTCCAACTCCAACCCCTCTGTAATCCACACCACAACACCCCAGCAGGGCAGAGATTCCAGGAGGAGGAGGCTGAGGGAAGCCCAGGAAGATCTTGACTTGCACTAAGGATGAGATTACTCTGACAAGCCTCAAGACTAAGACTGTGGGGGATGTTAATTTGAAGACAGCTAAAGGCTTCCTATCAATCCCTAGAGAGACTCTTCCTTTCAAACACACACACCCATGTGAAATAATGTGGGTAAATCACCATCACATGGAACCTGGAGGAAGCTGAAATAACTTCATCCCCATTTCTGAACTGCTGCTTGGGATGTGTTGGTGAGGGATCCCTTCACTGCTTCCACTGCCAACAACAGCTCCTACTCTTGCTGCTGAAAACACACATTTGCTCTTTGAACAACAGCTTCCCTCCCACAAACCTGTGTGGGAATACAGGGGGAGAGGGAAAGGAGGAAAGGAACTGTCCCAGCTGGAGAGAGCCCCACGTTGCTGCCAGACCCAGCTCCCAAGTCTTGTAAAAATAGATCTGGATGAGGAACATGAAAGACAACACAAAACTCTGATCCACAAGGTGTGAATATTCCACTCTCTGGGAGTCAGCCACCACCTCCACGGCTTTCAGAGGGAGAGTGTCTGGAAAAGGGGCAGGGAACAGCTCCAGGCAAGGTTTCCTGCAGGAGAATCAATGTGCTGGCTTGAGGATGTGACCAGAAACCGTGTGGGGTCATTAAAACCCCCCTTTATGCCGAGGTTTGTGTCAGTCTAGAGCAGGCAGCTCTGACAAGGATCTGCTGGGGGAGAGGGGCCACCAGCACATTCATGGCATCGGCCTGGGACACCCAGCTGACATTCACAGCTCCACAAGGAGGACAGGCAATGGGAAAAAGGGAAATATTAAAGGACACAAATGCAGCAGAAAGAAAGCTGAGGCTCAGTGTGGAACACTAAATTATTAGAGAATTATCTGGCAGGCATGCAACGAGCAAAGTACTGAAATGGAGATGCTGTGCTTGGATAGGGATGTAGAGCAGAAGGCTCGGGAAAGGGGACACAGAGCTTTGAATAAATTTAATATTTTGATATGAAGAACAAGCCACCTTGTATCATTATATCTGATTGAGGGTGGCAAAACAACTGAGCAGGGGAAACCAGCTTCTTTCTAAGTGATACAGAATCCAACAGCTTTTTTGGTGTTTTGAAAAGTTGCAGAATTGAAGTTAGGAAGGAAATAAAGTCAGAGTAGCATCTCCTCCAGACATCAAGGCAGCAGAAAAAACTAGAAATGTACACAAATAATTATTTCCTATCTTCAGCTATTTTAGACATATTTTGTTTATTGAAAACCAAGTGCACACTCAAACTTTCTTTCCACGTACCAGTGAAAAAAATGAATGGAGTTTACATCTTTCCAGTGAAAGAAATTAATTGTTGTTTAATCCTCCTCCTCATTTCCCCCTCCACAACAAATAGATATAAAAAGGACATTTCAATCTGAACAAAAGGGTTTCCCATAGTTAGTTCCCCCCTGCCATTTTCACTCCACCAGGCTGTGCTGTCCATGTGGATTTATTGTCTGTTACCAGCGTTCTGAGCATGTTTTATTTGTAATAATCCACTGCCATTTTCTACACCATCCCTGGATTTATGACATTATTTATTCTCTATATATTCCCATTGTTTGTTTGGTTTTTTTTTTAATGGCAATTTCATCCTTTGTTTCCCTCCAGCTGAGGGCAGGGGGGGCAGGACTGGGGGCTTGTTGCACTCAATAAATGCAATTATTGACACGCCCCCAGCACACACACCTCCATATGTGCCCAGATCTGCTGCTAATAATTTGTAAAAAGGAAAAAGGAAGAGTTCAGCAATGATAGAAATTAGTAAAAAAACCCCCAAAAAAACCACATTGTGTGGTGAATCTTTTCAACCAGAAAAAAACAGGATTTTTTCAAAGTCCAACCAATCCTACTCCAACCATTGTGCAGAGAATCATCTGCCTGACCAGCCAGACCAGTGACTTGTGACATTTTCACATGAAATGATCTTTCCTTTGGTTCAGAATAACATCTGTAAGACATTCACATTTGGGAAACAAGAAGAAGAAATCACACTTGGAATTTTTATTTCGTTTTTCTCGTGAGACGCACGAATTCGTGGAATCAAAATTTTCAGCCTCGTTAAATTCCTCAGGGATCCTGTGCTTGGTTTTATTTTTTTATTTTATTTAACAAAACCCAGCCAAATAAAAAGAACAATTAAAAAATTTCATTTTGATTGGAGCATCCTGCTCTCTCCCCTTGGTTTGGTAAACGAACAATTGATTATTCCCTTTCTGCTGCACGACCACTGACACTGCATTTATTTCCCTCTCTGCAAATCTTCCCATTGAGAGCATTCCCAGCTCCATAAATTCTCATGAATAATGTACTAACCAGCATAAATGTGACACTTTCATATATGTGGCCTGATCTGATTAATTGAGATCCACAACATCCTATTATCTATGTTATCTCATCCTGGCAGTTTATATATATTAGATTGACCTGAAATACACTTTTAATTGATTTTTAGCAACAAATCCGAAGAGCTGTGGTTTGATTTTACTGTGCTTGTAGTGAGCCTGGATCTTCACTTAAGTTGAGCTGCATTTCATACTCTGATGGATTTTCCATTAAGATCACAAGAAAGAACCTTATTTAGACATTAAAATGTTAAACAAAACATGGCATAAAGGATTAAAAGAGGGGAATGCAAATAAACGCCATAAAAATTCTTACTAAAATCAATATACACCAACAAGGACAAAAAGAAGTTTGATACAACAGAAAATCAAATTAATAATAGTCAGAAATATGAAACAGCTTGGCTAGGAGTTAAAAAAAAAACAATCCAAGGGAAAAAAGTCTGAATTCAACGTTAATAATCAGTGAAAGTATGGAAGGAAGAGGTTTGATAGAACACAACAATTCTTCATTTGAGTCCCTCTAAAGAATAATATTTATCTGAAGGCGGTGGAAGCCTCAGAATGTCTGGCTGGAGTTGGGACAGGGTCATTTCCAAGGGGGGATGTCCCCATTTGGGCTCCCAGACCCACAAGTTGCACAAAACCAGGAGCAAAACCATCATCAAAAGGGTGAGCTCTTGGTGGAAATGGAGCCAAGATGCTCCTCGTGTTTGATTTGGGTGCTGAAGGTCCTGGAAGCCAAGAATAAAAGATAAAAAAGCCTTGATGAGAACAACCTTGATGAGAGGAATGGTGTCTCTTTATGGACTTTTGGATTTGGGTTCTTTTCCTTTTGAACTGAAGATTGATGAGAGGGAGGCGAGTTTTTTCTCTCGTTCTGTCTCAGTTGTTTATTTTTCCTTATCAGCATTACAAGGTACAAGGAGCTGTGTGCACTATGATAGAAAAGGGGTAAAATGCCCAACAAAGATCTTCTTCAAGGTCTTTTATATGTCCATTTACCCAATTAACAGGTGCCAACTAAGTTATTTTTATTAGTGACCCAATGACCCAACACCTTTGTGCTGCACTGTGACATTTTCTACCCAATCACTCACTACTACCCAAAAACTCCTAGGAAAGAACATGAAGAAGAAAGAAGAAGGACAAGAGACAACACCCTAAATCCTCCATCTTGTCCCCTGCTCTCTAAACTACCTTAAACTCTAAACCTCATTCACCCAGTGATTCAAAAAACTTTCTAATCTACACATTTACACTTTTCTTATTTAACTTTAGCATTTGTTCTCATGTATCACCATGAAAACATGCCCATGAATTTCATATTATATGAAATTCAGTGTTTCTTTGAATTCTAGAACTAAATATTAAAAACAAGGGCACACAATCTGTATCTCAGACATCAACAGAACGGAGGCTCTCACTGACTTCTCCTGGCAGAGTAAACTGGGGAAAACATGGAAATATTGGATGTTGGGAAGGAATTCCTGTTCCTGGCAGGGTGGGAAGCCCTGGCACAGGTGCCCAGAGCAGCTGGGGCTGCCCCTGGATCCCTGGAGGTGCCCAAGGCCAGGCTGGATGGGGTTTGGGATAGGAGAAGTTGTCCCTGCCCATGGCAGGATGAGCTTTAAGGCCCCTTCCAACCCAAACCAGTCTGGGATTCTCATTCCATGCAGCAAAAAAAGTGTCAAAACTGTGAAAAGCAAATAAGAAAAATATACAAGAGGGGAGATAAATATGCAAAGAAGGAGCACTGCAGACAATGAATAAAATGCCTTAAGAAAAATGTGTTGTATCTAATAATCATTGGAAAATCAACCCTTATACACAAGTCTGCAGACCAGAAAAAGCCAAGGAAAGGAAGCACAATAGAAGCAGTGCCTCAAAATATCAGATTTTATACATTTATGACACCAGCACGTTCCAAAAAGGCAGTCATATTTTTTTTTACAGCTCTGACTAGCACCAGATAAGGAAAAAAAACAGGCAGAGGCTCACAAACAAGCAGGAAATTGCATGGGAAGTCGACATCAATGCTCTGTGAACGAGCAGAGCTACAAAGACTTCACTGCATTGTGCCGAGGGAGAAAGCAAAAGCCAGAGCTAAGCAAAGAGAAATTAAAATTTCATGCAGGGTCTAAGGCAGTGTAAGACACAAACACAGCAGAAAGGATATTTATCAGCCAAACAACACAGGAATAGTTACTGCAGCAGTAAATTAAAGGAATGCTGACATGAAATCAGAGAGAAGCAGTCCATGCAAACCCATAGGAGTGAAATGGGTAAGCAAATATAAAATATTCAGTCAGGATGATGCATCTGCCAGCAAGGGAGAAATGGTTTCTGCTCCCCAGAAGTGCAGATATTGGTGTAACTCCAGAGCCAAGGCTTCCAAAATGGAACTGACCTCCCACGCTTCCTCTTGCCCAGAGAGGGAATGAGGCTGTGAAAACCTTGGAAGGATCTGATGTCACAGAGAGCACCAAGCACAGGAGATGTGGCACAGGGGAAAGCACCAGGAGCACTGCTGGCACCTTCCAGGGCTCTATGGAGGTGGGAAAACACTGAGAGAGGTGCCCAGTGAGGCTGCCCCAAGCCTGGAAGTGTCCAAGGCCAGGCTGGACAGGGCTTGGAGGAACCTGGGACAGTGGAAAATGTCCCTGCCCATGGAACAAGATGGGCTTTAAAGTTCCTTTTCAGCCCAGACCACTCTGGCATTCTGATTCCACGATTATTCTGCGATTCCATGAACCACATCTGAGCACAAACACCAGGACACCCAGGGCTCAGTGCTGGTGTTGGTGAGAGCAAACACATCACCAGATCCCAGGGATTGGGAAGAGGAAAACCAGGAAAACCAGGAAAACCAGGAAAACCAGGAAAACCAGGAAAACCAGGAAAACCAGGAAAACCCCTCCAAGCTGACCCTCAGGGTGGCCTTGATCACAAAAGGTAGAACTGACCCCAGCAATGGGTCCCTGGCCACCAGGCTTCCTGCTGCCTGGAGCTGAAATCCACCAAACCAAGGGGCAGAAATGCAGGTGCTTAAAAGACTGCACAGTTTTGGGGATCATGATTGAGCCTTTCTGGGCCTCTCAAGCAGGGATTGCTGAGACCTAGAGCTGGATCTCCTTCAAGTTCACTCCTTAGGTCTCTGTAGCCTGTGGAAATTGCAGCCCTACATGCCCAGGATAAATTCTGATTACACAGCACTTTCCTCTCAGTGTTTTTCCACTGATTCCCACTGAGTTCTGCCTGACTTGTGATGGGAGGGAATCCTCAACTGCTCAGCACTCACTGCTGTGTCTTCCTGGGGTGGAGCAGAGAAACCTGGGGGAGAATTTGGGCTGCTGTTGGCACCAGCTGGTTTTCACAGCAGGGCAGTTACTGGGGGAATGGGAGGTAGGGGCCAGACCATTCCTGGAACAGGGAAGGAAAAGCTTGGCAAGTTGTAGTTTTTACCCCAGACCCATCCAGCTGAGATTCCTTTTTAAAGGTTGGCTCTGAGAGCAAGGAAAGAGCCCAGGCAAGCCCAGCTTCACGTTTGGGCAGCAGCAAATCCCCAGCAGTGTCACAGAACCAGGGGATCAAGCTGGAATGGAGCCACAGGGATCTCTGATCCTGCACAAGATGATCCCACCCTGTGCCTGAGAGCTCTGTCCAAACACCCCTTGATCTCTGTGCCAGATATTTTGCCTCCATGAAGGACTCATTGCTCTGTTTTTATCACCAGCTTCGAGTACAAGCCTTCCACCTCCCAGAGCATCCTGCCAAGTGTTACCTGGCTGGTTTGGCAAATGGTTCTGGGCTCTGGAGCCTCCCTGAATTGTCTGCAGGTTCTTCCTGCAGATGGAGGAAGGTGTCCAGCAGCACTGGACATCACAAAGGAACCGGGGGAAAAGGAGTGAGCTGATGCTCATGTGGGGCTGGGAGGAGAAATGGGGAGCTGAGAGGGCTCAGGGTCCCACGATGTTGGAGTCTGAGATACAGATTGTGTGCCCTTGTTTTTAGTACTTAGTTTTAGAATTCAAAGAAACACTGAATTTCATATAATATGAAATTCATGGGCATGTTTTCATGGTGATACATGAGAACAAATGCTAAAGTTAAATAAGAAAAGTGTA
>NC_031789.1:1630330-1631337 GCF_001522545.3 Parus major
AAAAGTCCATAAAGAGACACCACAGGAGAGGCAGGAGGAGTTACCTGGCACCTGAATGCTCTGGTGTGCCCAGAGGGGTCCTTGGGAGCTGATCCTGACCCCACCTGCTCAAGAGGTTTCCCACAGAGATCAGGCCCTACCCCAGGTGAAGACAACACTGCTCCCTCATAAACGAGCAGCCAGGAGGGTGGGAGGTGAGATTTATTTAATTTAAGGTGATTAATGCCTTTTCTGCCTCTTCTGTGCTTTGTGGGCTCGGGGGCAGTGCCAGGATGGGTGGACACCTGCTGCATCCACTGATTCCCGACAGATCAGAACCAGTTTCTCCCTCTCAGGGATCCTTTTTTCCCAGTTCTCCTGCTCTTGTGACTTGTAATCCTTGCTGCTCAACAAGGGAAGAGCTGTCCCTGCAGGAAATAAGGCTCCCTCCGTCCCCAGACACCTTTAGGGTCTTTCCAGGCCCCCATGAGAAAGGAAAATCAGCTGTGTGCTGCCAGAAGGACTGGGGCTGGTTCACAACCAAATAAAATCCTTGCTGGGCTCACTGGTTTCACTCCAAGGATTCCCATCCCATTCCTGCTGGTGTTTTGGGGCTTGCAGGTTCAGGCCATGACCCAAAAATCCAGGAGGATCCCCCAGCTCCTGCACCCCAGCTGGACAAAAGCATCTTCCAACAGAAATATTTGCCTCAGCTACAAACATCAAACCCAAGCTTGTGACAAATCCAGGCAGAAATTCCCTTTTTCCTTGGAAAAAGAAGTAGGAGGGTGACAGAAGCAGCCACACAGATCTGTGACTATGAACTAAATTATTGATGCTCTCTTCTTATGAGTCGAACTCTTTATTGCAGCTGAATGTTGGATTATGACAGGCAATGGTCTGTGCAGACTGTTCACTGCATTATTCATATCAATCATCTCAGCTGCACCTCGTTCTCTTATGGGGGCTCTTTTGGGCTTGAAAGATCCCAGCAGACAAGGATTTGTGGGGAGTAATT
The DNA here is from genome assembly GCF_001522545.3 of Parus major. Lineage (NCBI taxonomy): Eukaryota > Metazoa > Chordata > Aves > Passeriformes > Paridae > Parus > Parus major. The sequence goes on from NC_031789.1 coordinate 1,631,328, forward strand.
AAAATGAAAT
>NC_031789.1:1632149-1655055 GCF_001522545.3 Parus major
TTTTGGTTTATTTTGGTTTTTTTTTGTATTTTTTTTGTTTTTTTATTTATTTTGGATTTTTTGGTTTAATTTTGGGGGTTTTTTTTGTTTATTTTGGGGGTTTTTTTGGGTTTATTTTTGGGTTTTTTTAGTTTTTTACACATAGGATTGTCAAAGAAACAAGATTCCCATAAAAACAGCTGTGATTTACTCCCAACACAGGGTTCAAGCTGGGGGTTGGTTCCTTAGACACTGAAATGCCTTGAATTTCCTTCTCTTTTTTTTTTTTCCTCCTCTTGTCAATCCATTGGGCATTGATACCTCCATGAATAACGAAAAAAAGGAAAATCCTCACTGAAATACTCAGACACATAAATCTACACCATATTTTAACTAAAGAACAAGTTAGTGACAAACAGAGTGGATCATTTATTGCTGCACTTGAGGGTTAATTATTCAGAGTAAATGTTTTAAGCAGGGTAACAATGATATCTGTTTATCCTGCAGTCATTTACCAGGCACTAAACAGGTTTTCACCTTTTAAATAATCAATATCTCTCTTGTTTCTTTACCTTCATATTTACACCCAAGCAGGATTAATGGGAAGGGGAAAGGTTGGACAAAGCACCTAGAAAGGAAAACCACAAGCAAATGCTTCAAACTTTACAATTCACATTTATTTTGAAAAAATGTTTTGTTAAAAATACTCCTACAAAGGCATTGGAGCAGCAGGTTTCTGTTTCCTTTATAAATACATCTGATTTATTTCTTTATTTATTTATTCTCAGTAACATCCAAAGACATCTGACAAAGCCAGGGAAAACCCTGGGCTGAATGGAAGACACATCCCTGTGTAACAAGGACCTGCACACCATCTCCCCATCCACAAATTTAAAAAAAAAAAATACAAATACTGTCATGAAAAGTGTTCTGTTGTCCTCAGGGTCACGGCCAAGACGTGGGAAGAGCAGGAAGCCAGGGCTGGGGACACCCTGGTGGCCAGCTGATGGATGCTGGGTCTGGTGGCAGGGCAGGACAGGACACAGTGGGGACTTTGGGTGCCTGAAGGACTCACCCCATTCCCCCATCCCATTCTCCAGCTCCTTGCAGAGCCACGAGCACGAGGTCAGAGCCTCCTGCAAACCTTCCCTGTGCCACTGGCAGCTCCTTCACAGATCTGGGAAGGACATTTCCCACCACGTCCTGTGGGATCACAGGAACCAACGCCCTGATGGACAAGAGAATTCCCTGCCTCATCCTCCCCGCTACCTCACTGCCACTGCCACCTCACTGTCACCCCTCCCTTCCCTCTGGGACCTCCCTGGGATCTGGGATCTGAGCTAGGAAAAGATCTGCAAGGAGTTTTTAGGAATGGGAGCTAAGCTGGCTCTTCCTCAGAAGCCCATGGGTAGATGATGGCACAGGAAGGAGGTTTGGATACCTGTGCCCAGCTCATCCTGAGAGGAGATCTCTCAGCTCCCAAATTCCTGTGTCCTGTTCCCCACGAGCTCTCTGAGCTCCCAAATTCCTGTTTCCTGCACTCAGGAGCTCTCTGAGCTCCCAAATTCCTGTTTCCTGCACTCAAGGGCTCTCTGAGCTCCCAAATTCCTGGGTTCTGCTCCCCACGAGCTCTCCAAGCTCCCAAATTCCTGTTTCCTGCACTCAGGAGCTCTCCAAGCTCCCAAATTCCCATTTCCTGCACTTCAGGAGCAATCTGAGCTCCCAAATTCCTGTTTCCTGCACCTCAGGGGCTCTCCGAGCTCCCAAACTCCTGTGTCCTGTTCCCCATGAGCTCTCCAAGCTCCCAAACTCCTGTTTCCTGCACTCAGGGGCTCTCTGAGCTCCCAAATTCCCATTTCCTGCTCTCAGACCACAGCCTGGGGAAGTGAGAAGGGTCATGCCTTTATGTGGGATGTGCTTGGAAGCACCAGGCTCATTTATCCAGCAAGAACTGACACCTCAGCTGTGGTTTCAGGGGCTGGAACACCCCCAGGCTCCCCAAACTTAAACCAGGGCACTCCCTGGGCAGGCTGAGCTCTCATCAACCCCACCAGCAGGGCAGGGAGTGACACAGGGTGAGCAAAGCCTTTCCAAAGCAAACCTGGAAACACAAATTGTGTTCTAACAGCGATGGACACGCTCCTGTGGGAACAGGAAAACAGCCTTTTCCCTCAGCTGTCCCAGGGAACACTGGCCAGGGATCCTCTGCTTTCACACAACTTTCTGCTGCTCTATCCAGGAAGATCTGTGATGTGAGGATTCTGGATGTTTCCAGAAAGAAAAGGAGGCAAAGGGGGGGATTTTAATGGGAAGAGATGTAGCTGAGCCAGCTCCAAGGAAGGGAATCCCTGGTGATGGCCCAAACCTGAACAAACCACTCAGTCCCTCCACACTGGGGAGGGGACAGAGGGCAGAGAAACAGCAGAGAGAGAGCTGAGGGTGGAGGACAAACGATGGCAAAGAAAAGGGTGCAAGAGTCACAGCTGAAAAGTGAATGGAGAAGTCACTGGAGGAGGGCACCCAGCAGAAATCTCCTCCAGGACAGGGAGTTCTGGGGATCCACAAAAGAGGAAGCAAGTCCCCATCTCTGATCTGTGATTTCTCCCCCTCCAGCTCCAGCAGGATGGCAGAGGATGAGCTGGGGGGGTCTTGGAGGGCCTTCCTGAAGAGGGGAGAAGTGAAGGTAGGACCTGGCACCAGGGATTGCTCTCCTTGCCAGGGCATCCACAGACTGCAGCTCCTGTTTGTCTCCAGCTCCCTGACCCTCCAGGGAGGCTTTTCCTTCCTCCCCTGCTCAAACCAGGCTTTTCCCTGCTCAGATCCCACTGCTGGATGGGACAGGGGGAGCTGGGCTCTTTCACTTGCCTCTTGTCAAAGAGCTTGAAAGGAAACTCTGGAGCTTGAAGGACGGATGGTCAGTGCTTCTACAGACCTGAGGGACCCAGCCACACCTGATGGCCTCACCCTGAGCGAGTCCTCATTCCAGAATCCTGGAGGATTTTGGGAACTGCTGCAATCTGAACTTTATTTCTCTGTACTTCAGTCCTGTGGAAAGGCTGGGCTGGGCTGTAGGACACCCTGGGAGGTTCTCAGGTGGGGTGGGAATGGACACAGTGGTCACTGGGACCCACAGCTCTGAACCTTGGCTGCCTCACGTGAGGGCTGGACTGTCCTTCACTAAAAGATGGGATTTTCCAATGATCCCAACACTCCTGGGATCCTGGACAAGTCCAAGTGCACCAAACCTGTCCCTTCCCTGGTCCCCCACAGCTCACAAGGGTCTGCAGGGATCAGGAATAGAGTCAGGGACCCTTCAGCTCCAGCCTCACCCTTCTCCCACATTGCTGAGCTGCTCTCCAGAGGGACAAAAATCAGAGAGCTTCTCACTGGTGCCATCGAGGGGTTTCATGTCTGGATCGAAGCTTTGTCCCCAGGACATAAAGAACAAATTCATCTTCAGAGCTGGGCCAGCTCTCAGAACCAAACCTTGCACTTAACCCCTGCCTGGATCTTGTGCTGGAGCCCTCAACACTCAAGGCCTGCTCTGGGGCCCCTCTGGGATTTCCCTGCACTCTGAATTTCTCCATTGCACCAAGAGCTTTCTGCCCTTTTCAGAAGCTTGTCCCAGTCTCCTTCCCTGCATTTTAAGCCTTGAGGCAGCTCTGACACGTCCATGTGGACTCCAAACAACCAGCAGCTCACCAGGCTGAGCCAGCCAATGCAGAGGGACAAATCTCACTGCCAGAAACCGCCCTGGAGCAGAGCAAGGGAAGGACAGGGGTCTCTCCTACCCAGCACTCCCATTCTCTGGGTCAGGGAAGAAGGTTTGAGGTAAGAATGCTTCCACAGACACCCTCCACATCCAACACACCATGGATCACCCAGTCCATCTCCCTTTTTGTGCTTTTCCAGCTGTTTGAGGCACTGATGTCCCAGTGCAGCTCTGAGCCCCAGGGATACACAAGAAATTGGGAGGAGGAAGCAAGTGGTTTCCCCTGACGTGGGAAGCCCTCTGGCTCCACACTGAAATCCTGCCCCAGAAAGAGTGAAAATGGAAAATCAATGATGCCTGATGGAGTGTTTGGGCTTTTAAGAGATGCAGAATGTGTCAGTCACAAAGATAGGATGGAATAAAAGAATTTCTGCAGGAATCCTGTTACACACCCCGTGCCCCCAGGCAGCCGTGACCCAGAAAAACTGCAAGAGGTATTTGTGTGTCAAGGAGATTATGCTTTTAAAAGTTTGTCCAGTCACATTTTGAATGGTTTGGGGTTGGAAGAGACCTTAAAGCCCATCCCACCCCCTGCCATGGGCAGGGACACTTCCACTGTCCCAGGCTGTTCCAAACCACAACCAACCTGGCCTTGGGCACTGCCAGGATGGAGCAGCCACAGCTGCTCTGGGAAATCTGTCTCCCCACTCTCACAGGGGAGAATTTCTTCTTAAAATCCACTCTAAACGTTTCTTCCTTAAGCTTAAAGTCATTTCTCCTTTTTCCTACCAATCCATCTAGTGCTGGGTATCCCTGTTTGAGTTCCACCCTCCCATCACTGTGCTCTGTGCCAGGGAATATTCTGCTTCTCCTGCCTTTGAGCTGCTCCTGTCAGAAGCTGTGACTGCTGCTTTCTCACACCTTTCCTGATTTAAGGGCACCAAATTTTTATCATTGTGGTTTACCTCTGCCAGAACCAAGAATCAAAAATCTTTTATACCTCTGACAGACTTCTGGCTGTTACAGAAGCCCTGATCTGGCTGCACCTATCTGTATATTTATTTCTTCATTTATTCATTCATTTATTCATTCATTTATTCATTCATTTATTCATTCATTTATTTATTCATTTATTTATTCATTTATTTCTGTGTATCCTTTTTGAGTGGAGGAGAACAAAAGCATCTCCAGCTTTTGCAGAGCCAGCACATCAAAAATCTTGTGACCTTGTGTGAATGCCAATATTTGACAGCAATCAGAGATTTCACATTTATTCTCCACCAGCAAAGGCCAAGCCAGGCTGTGGCTTTGCCACACCATCTGTCCCAGACTGGTGATTTTATCAACCTCCTTCTTCCAGCCCAGCCCACTCAACCTGGAGTCAGTGAGCTGGAAGTGCAGAGCAAAGGAAATTTGGGGGAAAAAAGCAGGATTTGACTGCCAGCTTCATCCTCAGGTAGAGAAATGTTCCTCCCCTGGTGCTCACGGAATCCTGAGATGGTTTGGCTTGGAAAGGACCTTAAAGATCACCTTGTTCCAACTCCCTGCCACGGGCAGGACTCCTCCTTGAACCCCTTCCATTGGTTTTTCCTAACACAGCTGTTTGGCTCCCAAAGACAAAATTGATTCCTTCCCTCCCAGATTTAGCTGGAATAACCAAAGATGTGGCAGGGATCTGTGCAAGAGCTCCAGACTGACCCCAGAGGTAGAAGTAGAAGCTACAGTTGAGTCAGGTGAAAAATTCCTGAAGTTTACTGGAACAAAAGAGCTGGAAATGGATTAACCAAGTGTTTGCTGCTCTTTTTATTTTTCCACAAAGGCAGAATGGAGTTCTTGATAAAAAAACGAGGCACTCAAGGATGTGGATTGTTTGCAGGGATGGAAATGGGGGCACTGGGATGTCCCAGTGGAATCAGACAGAGTGGCACTGCTGCACTCCTGCAGAGCTCACAGAGGAACTTCTTGCAGAATTTAAAAAAAGGAGAAATAAAATAAAATAAAATAAAAAGGAGAGATACTGCTGAATAAGTTTTAAGACAGCAGGAATGCAGACCCAGGAAAAGATTTGTGGGGAGAGAGGACTTCTTGCTTCCAGTCCCAAATTTCTGCAAATAACATTTGTCAGTGGAGTTGGCAGGAGTTAACACAGGGACAGCAAGGAGGTAAATTCCAGGAAATATTTGGAGAGTGCAGGGAGTTTTCTGGGAGAGCAGAGGAAGGTTGGAACACATATGGAAGCAAACACAGGCCAAGGTTGTGTCCTGGCTTTGGGAAGGGCAGAGAATTACAAGAAGCAAAGACATCCTGTACAAGTTGAAATAAAAAAAGGCCAAAATGTGACCGTAGATAAAAAAAAGTTGAATCCCCTATGTGAAGAACTTGCAAATATTTAACATTTTTGAGGATGGAAAAAGACCTCCATTAAATCAGCCTCGAGTTAGACACGCAGGAAAGATGATTTACATTAAAACAATAAACTCCACTAAACCAATCCAGACAGCAGTGACACTTGCAGTGCTCTGGATTTGTACATCCAAGGCAGTCCCAGATTTATTGCATCATCAGAGGATCCAACTGCTAAGGATGCAGCAGAGTTCAAGCCCTGACTCCAGGATTGACATAAATCAGCCTGGCAAATATAACAAGAGATTTCCTCAGCTGCTCCAACCCTCCAAGAAGTTTTTTCCACTCCTCATCTGCAGCCTGGGCGATGATCCCTGGGAAAGAAGCTTTCCTTTAACCCAAATTCCAAGAAGAGCCTCAGGGAAGGTGGGAAAAGCCCTGTAGCCCAGCCAGCAGCTGATTCTGAGGTCTCAGCTCAGGCCAGGCCAGGAGGGAGCTGCTCTGGGTGGTGCTCAAGCAGGCAGTGAGGAGAGCAGGATGCTGGTTTGGGGGAAAACCTTGGGAAAGGGATAACGGGAGCAGTCCCTGTGTGGCTGATCTTGCAAGGCACAGCTGATGTGGGTGAAGCTCTGCTGTGTGCCCAGGTCCTTCAGCCCCTCGCCCTGGGGTGATGCCCACGAGCTGACCCTGCCATGGGATGGATCCCAGCCCACACTGGGATCAGAGCACTAAAGGAATCCTGCAGGGAAAACCCTGGGCCAGCCACGTTTACCTGGATGACACAAGCAGGGATTGCTGCCTTTGGAAGCTGCTGCTGGGCAGGGAGGATGTTATGGAGAGGAGAAGCTCCTCAGCTGCTGAAAGACACCAATCTCCACTAATCCATGGAAGGCAGCTCTGAGGGTTTACTGGGGAGGAGAGCAGATCCTTTAGGGAGGGGATGTGCAGCTCACAGGGCCCTGTTTGGTGTCCCACTAGGACAGGTGATTCCTCATGGCAGTGCTGTGTCTCACAGGTTTGGTTTTCCTTCCTCCTTCACAGCCCTGGGCTGGAATTCCAGCAAATGGGCTGGAAATGACCCACAAAACACATTTTAACTTTTTACTGCCCACATATGCTTTGCTTCCTCTGCTCTGCCCCGTGATGCTCTGCAAGATTTGGACTCATCACTGTCCAGCCAACTGAGAACTTCCAACCTGCTCAGCATTCCCACCAAATGCCATCCCCAGGCTGACCCTCAGCAGGAGATGGGAGTGGGAGAAGGGAAGGGCTGGGAGGTAGCTTGAAAGGTAGAGGGGAAATGTGAAAATTGCAACAAGCTGCCTGAAAATCTCTCAGGTGATGATTTTTGTTAAGTACCCACACATGCACACATGCACATGCACAACAGCATTTCACAGTGTCAATGTTAGCAAGTGCCTTTTCCCCTTTTCCCCTTGGAACACGCTGAGTTTTCCATTAGACTCCCATTTGGTAGCAGTACATTGGAGACCCATGAAATAAATATGTTATTGTCACTCCAGTGCCTCTGCCCCAGCTCTGCAGCATGTGCCAGAGGCGTTTACAACCCAAGCACTTGACAGGAACTCGGTTCCTCGTGCTCCCAGGAGAGCTGAGGGATGCAGAAAACTGCAGTGTTTTCTGGACTGTGTCTATTTTAGTCCAGCTCTCCGTTAGTCCTGCACAGCCAAACACAGATGTCATATCTGCTATAAACAGATGGGAAGGTGTTACTTTCAGTACCACCACCATGTGATTTTTGGTCAGGAGAAGAGATAAGGATGTGCTTTCTCTGCCCTGCAGATGGCTGTCACAGCTCTGGGGGCTGTGGCACTGGGACCTGTCCTTCACAGTGGTAAATGTGTCTGAAGCAGCCAGCGAGGAGATTCAGTGCAGTGAGACGAAATATCTCCAAATGAAAAGGACCTGAAGTGCCCTTCCAAGGCCTGGGTGGCTCTGAAGGGATGCTGCCTGGGCATTGCTCCTCCTCAGAGTCTGCAGGGTGGCAGAGAACAGTCAGGAATTGTCTGGGGAGGACAAGTGAGGAGCATCATGTGCTCCTTCCACATGGCTGCCCCACGGGAATCTGCTGGTGAGTTTTGTAGGCAGAGCTCTCCTGGCAGAGCTCTGGGGCACAAGGTCAGTGCTGGCTGGGGCTGGGCAGTTGGCACAGCACTGTCCTGCCCTCAGGACCAAGCCTTTGGCACACAGTGACAGCTGCTCCTGGCCACGGTGTGGGACTCACCAGGGGAGCCCCCACACCACACTGGGTCTGGGCACAGCTCCTGGTTTCCCTCTGCAAACACCTCCTGTGGTTGAGTCAGCTCCAGTGATTTTTGATGTCCTTTCAAAGCTGAGCCCAGCACCTGACCTGGAGCAAGTGATTTTTGGATGCAAAGGCATTCCAAGTGTCCCTTTGGACACACAGGCTGGGTTTAGGGCAGAGGGGCTGAGCCATCCAGGTCCCACCTGCACACCCTGTGCCCACAGCCCACTGCCCCTCGCTCCACACCCCCCTGTGCCCTGCAGGAGATGCTGGGGCTGTCACAGGGGATGCCTGGAGCTCAGGACAGGACCGGGACACCCAGCACACACCTCGTGTTCCCATCACTACAGGCATGCCCAGAGCTCCAAACCCAGGGCTGGGCTGGATGCAAGCACAAACACAACACTGCACTGGAGATTTTGGATGAACAGGGGCTGCAGGGACAATTCCTCCACTGAAAGGCCCTGCTGCTGGAGCACCAAGCCCTGGGACAGGGCAGGAGCTCAGGAGAGAAGAATTCTCGCTTGTAGGGATTGCTCTGATGCCACTCACAAGGGCTTTGTTGTTGGATCTGGTCTGGCAGTAGAAAATGCTAGAAGTATTTAATAAATGGCCTCATATTTCACAAGCAGTCTGGGGAGATGATGTCTGGCCACAGAGGTCTAGACAGCTTGGGATTTTCATCCACAGCAGACACACTTCCTCTTGGATTCAGCCCCTGGAAAATTCAGCCAGGCAGCTCCCAGTGAACGTGCCTTCAACACTCCTCGCTGCCAAAAACGAGAGGAGGAGCCCAGGAATGACATGGCAAAGGCAGACAAGGGCTTGTGAACACCAGTCCTGCGGCCACCACCAGGAGCTGGGTGGGAAAATGCCACATGTGGAACACTTTAAATGATGTGAGGTGGTGTTGGGCAGGGAGAACAACCCAGCTCTCACCTGCACCTCCCTGCGCTGGGCTGGTGGTGTTCACACATCCCAAAAACCTGCTCAGTAACTAAAGAATTTATTTCAGCTGTTTAGAAACTCACTGATCATTCAGCTTCAAGCACAGCATTTTGCCTCTGGAGAGCTGGGATTGGAGTCTTTGCTGTGCCAGGCTCTCTTTGAGGTGAGGGCTGAGCCTGAAGCTGCAGCACCCAACGAAGGGACAGGGTCCCACCTGCACTGGCAGCTGCAGGGACCCATCCCCACCTGGAGAAAACACAACCCCCACTCCAAAACGCTGCGCCACGAGCTCCTCTCACAGAACTGGGCTTGCCCTGCCTTTCCCACGCACCAATCCAACACCTTCCTCAGCAGCCAGACATTTCCAAAGGGCTCTGAAGCCAGCTGTGGAGTCATCATTCCCTCACAAAAACCATCCACCCTCCCACCTTTCCCTCCCAAACCCCTGTGATGCTGCTCACCCTCGAGTTGAGCTGGTGGCCAACACCTGGAACCACAACAGCCACAAACATCTGTCGTGCCACGACCAATTGGAAAGAACAAATAAGCAAACGGGAGGAAATGTGCATATAAAAAACCTTTTTCTCCTGGCATATGGTCAATAAGCTGCAATTTTTCCTTCCACAGGGAAGGGATTTAAGTTCTTGGATGATATGATGCTTGGAGATGTCATTTCTTTTTCATTATAAAAAAAAAAAAACCAAAAAACCAAACCCCCAACCAACCGAAAATTTCCAACCCCCAAACTCACAAACCGGTGTTAACAAAACAATGTAAAAGGACAAATCTCCCAACAATGACAACCGAAAAATAAAGGTACACGTCAGCATTTGTAATCAAAAACTACTACATACTGTACTTGGGAAGTCTTCTGGGAAAAGATCATTGGCATCTAGAAAGGATATCACTAAAAGTCTTGAGCAATGATATGTATGAGACACGATGCCATTGGAGGGCGGATGGACGGACCCTTAGGAAACTGTCACTCACAAAACTGTTCCATGACAAGAGAAAATAAGAGATGTAAAAAGGATTGCTTTTCCCCATCCCCACCCCCCAAGGCGTTACAGATTCCTTCTCATTTGTCGGAAACAGCCTCCTCTAGTCTTAGTTTATTTGTTGTGTTTTTGTTTTGTTTTGTTTTGTTTTTTAAAAAAAAAAAGTCTTCAGCTTTTGAAGAAGTCCACCAGTTTCTGAGATGCACTTGGTTCCACAGCACCAAAGAGCTTCAGCTCTCCCCGTTTGATCTGCTGACAGGGGCTCAGGGGAAGGGCCTGGCTCACGCTGTTCCCAGAGCCCACGGGAGGAAGAGATGTGCTTCTCGTGGCCTTTTCCTTGCTTTCCTCTTCCTGGAGAAGTCCCACTGCTCCAGAGGTGCCTGGGTCCAGCTGCAGCAGCCTTGTGCAAGAGGAAACGTGAAGCTGCTCTTTTCTCTTCCTTTGGAGACTCCCATTGGTCTTGGAGCCCTTTTCAAGAATGCAATTGCTTTATTATTATTTAAAAATATTTTGTAGTTCGTTCATTTTTATTTTTTTTCCAAAATAGTTGTCCTTTTTGTTTTGTTTTGTTCCCTTTTTCCATTGCTTAAATTCTAGAAGCTCTTGGCGACTTCTCATTGTTGAGGGCAGAGTGTTCCCTCCCGCTCCTCAGAGCAGCTGCCTGTCTCTGCTCCATGCAGAACACTCAGGAACTGCAGCTTGGACATACAGGGGCAAAGGGGAGCAGGGCCTCGAGGAGGAGGAGGAGGAGGAGAGGGAGGACAGGCAGCTATCAAACCTCCACAGACTGGATTTGGTTCATCTGTGCTCTCATCACCTGGATACTGTTGAGGATTTTCTTCTGGTGTCCTGCTAAAGTGACCCCAACTCGCAGAATGTCCCTTGGGGAGGAAAGGAAACAAACACAAATATCAGGAGGTATTTTCTCACAACGGAACAAGATCATTATTTAAAATTATCTTTAAGGTCCCTTTCAGCCCAAGCCATTCTGTGACTCTGATTCCATGAGAATGGTCTGTAGGGAGCTGAAGCATCCATACATTTCATCCATGAATGCAACAAACCTGTGGAGGCTCCAGAGCCAAAGGCAGTGATGGTGTGGAAGAAGCCCTCTAAGGTGTGAATTTAAAGCATCAAAAGAAGGTTTTATTCACATAAAGACTGCAGGAAAAAGCTTTGCCCGCAGTTCTTTGCGCCCCCACGTTACTGTACCCCAGTTCTGGGCACACAGTGCTCTGTGGGCTGTCCCTCCCCTTTGTCCTTATTTGTCCTTTCTCTAGAAAGTTCTCCCTTCCCTGCTTCCCCATTGGCCCCAGTTTGCTGCAATGCCCCGCCCCTGTGATCCCATTGGCTCTCCCTCTCCCTGGCCCCGCCTATGCACCACTTTCCCCTGTTCCTATTGGACCCTGACCCTCGGCTCCTCCCCCCAAGCGCATCCCTGGCCCCTCCATCGCTCCCTGGCTTTGTTCCTGGAGCCCTTCAGTGTGTGGCTGCAATAAACCCCACTGGAACTGCATCCAGAGACCTTTCCTGGCTCAGCAATCTGTGGTGTGAGTGGGAGTGTGATTGTGATTGTGATTGTGATTGTGAGTGTGATTGTGTGATTGTGTATGTGAGTGTGATTGTGTGATTGTGAGTGTGGATGTGAGTGTGGCCTGCCCAGACATTTCCCCTCTGGAGGCCCTTTTGGGAATGCAGCATCACCTGACCACCACCACCCAACACTACACACCCCCTGTGAAACCTCTGCTCTTTCACTTTTTCTTGCTTATTGCCCAATCTTTCCACTTTCTACCCACCTGCAGCACTCTCAGAGTCCTGAACCTCGACAGAGAGTGCGAAACCAAACGCCACAGGCTCTGCTCTGTGCTCGTCAATTTGTATTAAATTTTTTATCCTTGTAACTGTTTTGCATTTTGGATTTTCTTTCATTTTGTGACACACTAACCCTTGTTTTCCTCCCCTGGAGACACAGGACTGTCCTGCCCCTCCTCAGTGAAGATCTGACCCCCACATGCAGATGATGCTTTTCTTTTGAGCTGATAAGACCACAAAGTGATCAATTTTTGCACTCATCTTTTGTTAAATCACAGCAATCTCGTTTTTTTGGACAGCTTCTATTTTTTATAGTTTCAGACATCTGAGAGAAATAAAAGTCATGCCAAGAGCATGAGTGTGGCTTTAAATTGGTCCTATCCATGTCTCCAGCTGAGTTTGCTCTCATCTCCCCCACGGTGAGTAAACTTCAGTCATGAAATCTTCAGATCTTCTTCTTCCCATCAGGGGAGGGGAGGCCACGTGACCCAAACCTGACTTGAAGGGATTTCAGGTGCCTTTTGTCCTTGAGTGCTAGGAACAGAGGTGTAAGAGTGGCAAAACCTTTGCCATGTTCAGAATGGAGGTTATTGGGCAAAGAAGGGTAAAGAGGAGCTCCAAAGGGTGGAAAAAATTCTTCACTCGTGTCTGTAAACCAGATTAAGACTGTGGCTCTGCACAACCTTGTGATTCCAAGCTTTCTGCCTTGGATATTAAATATTTGATTGGATATTGGGCAGGAATTCTGTGCTCAGAGGGTGGTGAGGCCTTGGCCCAGGCAGCCCAGAGAAGCTGTGGCTGCTGGAAGGTGTCTTAAAACCTTCAAGATGAGCTTTGAAGTCCCTTCCGACTCAAATGGTTCTGTGATTCTTGGAAGAGAATTTGGTGTCCCAGGTGTCCCAGCCTGCAGTGAGAACCCTTTCCAGCAGGTCAGTGTTGAGCCTGTGTGGATTTGGTGAACTGAATCACTTTCCAGGAAACATTCACACTTTGCTGGCTCTCCAAATCTGGATGAACCAGCAGCTCCACTGACATTCCTGTCAACTCCTGCAAAGGCCAGTGAACATCAAGGGGTGGTGTCAAGTCCTGTTACACCACAATTTTCCAAGGAAAAAGGGACTGTCCTGTCTATTGTACATCCAGCCAAGCAGGTGAGGAGTGTGGAATGGAAATTTGCCAAAACTGGTGGGACATGAGCTGAGGATGCCCTTGGAATTTTGGTGAAGGCTCTTGGAGAGGACAGGAAAGGACTGGGAGAAGTGGCATTTAAGGGACACTGAGGATGTGAAAGAACAGCCAGCATTAGCTGGACTGTCTGCATCCTGTTTGCTGTCAGATATTGCAAATAGCAGATCCCAGGCAGGGCTGGGTTGTGGTCTGATACCTCTCTTTGGTCAAAGTTCCTCCCTACCCTTCAGATTTCGTGGACTTTTCTCTTTTTGTGTTATATAAACACAGCCAATACTGTGCCAAAATCATCAGAGCCTTGGGATTGCACCACAGATGTCCCAAAACAGTCAGAACTGCCATGGGAACTTCCCAGCAGCAAATAAGAACAAAAAGCCAGAGCAGGCTGTTTGAGTGGCTGCTTCAGTGAATGGATTCTGACTCACTGGTAGATTTAAGATCTGGTTTTAAGCACCAAATCCAAAAACCTCCCTGGCCACCAGCAGCCCTTACAGACAGCTCTAATGCTTGGCCCTTTCTGAGGTTTCTACAGATACAAATCTTTCAGCAGAGGCATCAAGGTCCCAGCCAGCCCCAAGGGATTTCAAAACCCACCAAAAGTGGGATTTCAGCTGATTTCCCTGAAGAACTTGCTAAGAATTCATCACTGCAGAATGATTTTTGAAGATCCAGGACATTTTTAGTGGATGCAGCACGAACTTGAAACCACCCCCCAGAAGGGGACCTTATGGAGGTGGCAGAGGCTGCAGCCAGGCTCTGCTCGATGTGGCAGAGCAATAGGATGAGAGGCAGTGGGAAGAAATCGATGCCCAGAAAGATCCACCTGAACATGAGGAAGAACCTCTTTACTGTGTGGGTGGAACAGGCCTTGCTGGGAGGGTGTGGAATCTTTTTCCAGTGACATAATCCTGAGTGAGGAGCTCTAGGAGACCCTGCTTGAGCAGGAAGGTTGGACTGGGTGACCTCCAGTGGTCCCTTTCAACTGTAACCACTCTGTGATTCTGCCTTTCCTCGGCAGAACTTTGCACCATCGATACCTCAGACATCCAGGAGGACTGCAGTGTTCAGAAGTGCTCTGGAGAATTGATGCCAGCTGGAAATCTCAGCTTGTTCCATGCTGGGGTTTGGACACCCTTGGTGGGGGTGTTCACTTTCACAGAGTGGAAGCAGGGAGAGGAATTCTGCAGGTGTGGAGTGACAGACACATGGTCTGGAGACTGAACAGATTAAAAGTGGTTCCACAAAGCAACAATTCTATAAAAGTAAAACTACATCATATGAAAATAAAGTCTAATTCAATACCAATTGTTGCAAAACTGCTGGGACTTTCCCTTGTGCTTTGGGACTCAAAGCCTGGGCACTTACTCTACAGTCATCTGAGATACTACATCAAAGGTGGTGAAACCAGCACTGGCAAAGCTCTCCTTGTACTGGCTCATCTTGATGGCATCCAGCCACTCATCCACAGTGTTGAAGCTGGTGTAATCCGGGATTGTGCGGTCAAGGAGGGGGAGGTTCATCCTGAAACACAGAAATGGGCAATGACAGACCGAGAGCTGCGGGCACGGCCGCTCCTGCACCCTCCAGCAGCTGGAGGCACTGGATCAGCATCATTCACAGTGCAGGCATTGCCCTGGATTGTGGAATTCCACCCAGAAATCACTGTTCTGACAAGGGAAGGGCTGTGCAGAGCATCAGGGAAGCCTTTCTGGATCAGTTCATGCAGGAGAGGCAGGAGCCATCAGAGATGATGGGATGCAGCTTTAAATCCTGGCTGTGCACGGGGACAAAGCTCATTCTCGTACAGGAGCAGTGCAGGTGCTCCCAGCCAGCCCAGGGAAACTCCACACTGCTTCATGGGGTTTATCTGCTTCCAGTGCAGTGGGACTGAACAGCAGAGCAATCCCACTGCCCCAGCACCCCCACGTGCACAAAAGGTGCAGAGTGCACTGTCCAAGAGCAGCCTGTGCTGCCCAAGGAGAGGGACCCTGACATCTGTATCCCTGCTCTGTGTCTGCCCTGGATCCCTGCAAGTGCCCAAGGCCAGCTTGGATGGGGCTTGGAGAAACCTGGGATAGTGGAAAGTGTCCCTGCCCCTGGCAGGGGGTGGAATGAGATGAGCTTTAAGGTCTCTTCCACCCTGAATTGTGATTCTATGATATTTTAATGCTCTCCCTATAATCCAACACTGGCCAAGCTCTGAAGTAGCTCCTGAGAGGTGCAGGGACGGTGCCAGCAGGAGCCAGAGGACACCAGACCTGTTCAGAGGAGCCAAAGGACAAGAGGAGGACAGAGACATACCCAGAGGAGAGAGGTGCCATGGCTTTCAGGCTGTTTGGATTTCGGATCATTTTATCCAAGGTGTTGACAATTTGCCCAAATTTGGGCCTGTGGTTTCGATCCTTCTGCCAACAGTCAAGCATCAGCTGGTGAAGGGCATTTGGGCAGTCCATGGGTGGTGGCAGCCTATAGTCCTGCTCAATGGCATTTATCACCTGCAGGAAGAGAAAGAGGCATCAATTCAGCTGTGATAAAACCTATTTAATTCATAATGTGCTTTTTCTTGGATCCTGAGGGTGACTGACACGACTGATCCTGCAGCCTGCACTCACTGCTGCCTTCCCATGTCATCCCCACCTCACACTGTAACTCCCAGCCCTCAGCAGGTCAGGTGAGGTGTCCTGGGAGGTGACACCAGCCATCCAGCCTGGCTGGCTGATTGTCATGAGCAGTCTCCTGATCTGGGGAAAGGAGCATCCCTGCTGCCCTGACAGGATGTGTGATCAGAGAGAACAGAGTGTGTGAACAGAGAGAAGGGATCGTGCTTCCCTTGGACACAGCACAACATCCCCATCCAGAGAAGGGGGGTGAGTTACAGACAGGGAGCCTTGTCCCTGTGTTTTCCATTCTCCAGTGGTGTTTTGTGCTCCTGACACAAACCAGCTTGTCCAGGTGACAGGGTGGTGCCATGGCCTGGGTGTGCTCAGTCAGCAGGAACAGCTGGATCTCCCTGCAGGCCTGTGCAAGTGCAAAACACCACGGGGAGGACTCAGACCCCAGTCAGCAGAGCCAGGCCCAGGAGAACTTGGTTGCAGTGTGCACTGAAGAGCTGCAGCACACCTTGCCAAAGCCACGCTGCAGCTCCAGCCTCATCCAGAAAGGCTTTGGTCTCTCCTTCCTGCTCCACACAATGCAGGAAAATGCCTGGTCTGGCAAATTCCACTGGAACAAGGGCTGGAGGATCTTCTTCCAGGGGAACTCCACCTCCCTGCACCTGCAGCCCTCCGTCCTCTCCTGGGTGACAAACGAGGAGGAGGCTGCTCCACTTCTTCCAGGAACATCTGTTCCTCTGACAGAGGATTCTCCTGCTTCCTTGGCCGTGCACAGCACAGGCACTGAAGGATGAGCAGAAGGAGCCTTGAACACCAGAGATGGGCAACAAAACCCAGAGGTAAGGACAAGAACCAGAACTGAGGATACTGCAGAAACCAGGAGCAGATCTCAAAATGACCACTTCTTCATGGGAATGATGGAAAAGGGAAGGAAGAGTGACAGAACCTCCCTCAGGGATCCCAAAAAAGAACCTCAATGTCTCTGGCCACTCTCACCATGGGATCAAGGCTGCCATGGCTTTGTCCAGCCATGTTTTGTACAATTCCAAGGACAGAGATCTTCCTGGTGGGATTCCCAAGGGCTGTGCCCCCATCCTGGGGAACTCTAGACATTCTTGTGGTGGTAGACATAGTGTTGAGTAGGGAGACTACACACAGAGAAAATTAAGGACACTGGGAATGGGAATGGGAGAGAAGCAGGAAAAGGCTGGTGGCTGATCCATGCCAAACAATCCAGAGTGTGAGGTGGGGCCCCTGGCAGGGTTTGAGATGGTCTGTGGCTCCAGGCAGGCAATGCACTGGGAGGTGCTGCAGGCACTGCTGTGTGTGAGACACGGGGCTGGCACTGCTGCTGCCAAAATTTGCCAGAGGGAAGAGTCCTCCCCCTGCTCTGCTGCCCTGGCTGGACATGGTGGTGGCCCCAAGAGGCCTGTGAAGGTCTGAGCAGGGGTAACTCCTCTACAAATCACTGACAGGAGCGTGGAGATGGGGAGGGTTGGTCTCTTCTCCCAGGTAACAAGTGGCAGGACTGGAGTAAACGGCCTCAAGTTGCACCAGGGAAAGTTTAGATTGGATGTTAGGAAAAAACTTATTCATGGAAAGGGTTGAGAAGCATTGAAACAGGCTGTGGAGGGAAGTGGTGGAGTCACCATCCCTGAAGGGCTTCAAAAACTGTGTGGATGTGGCACTTGGGGACGTGTTTGGGGTGAACATGGCAGTGCTGCGTTGATGGTTGGACTCAACCATCTCAGAACCTTTTCCAGCCTCAAGGATTCCACGGCTACCCATGTGCTTTGTGCAGCTCAGGGCTCCTCCCAAGGGCTGCTGAGCCCCATCCCAGCTCCCTGGGTGTCAGGAGCACCCAGAACAGGGCAGGGGAGGCGCAGGGTGGGGAGCAGCACCACGCAAACACCGAGCACTCATCCCTGCTGCCAGCGAGACATCCCAGATGCGGCTCCAGCTCTGTCGGTGTCCTCTGCCAGCAGCCGCCCCAGGCGCTCACACCCCAGGGTCAGGAGGGTAATCTGCCCTCAATACCCGCCACGCTCCTCCACAGCAGGACCAGCTGGGCTTAAGTGCTGACAGATTCTGGGGCACCGAGGGGGAGCAGGGGCTGGGGACAGGCACAGCTCTGGGAAGAGCTCCAGGAGAAGGACAAAGGATGGGGAAGGTACAGGAACACCTGGTGCAGGACGTGCTTGAAAATGAGGTGGTAATGATGGCTTAGCAGGAAGGGAATTGTCCCCCTAAGTCCCATCCCTCTGCCTCCAACATGGAAACATTTTCCTGATGTGGCAGAAGCTGGGGCAAGGCTGTGAACAGGCAGAGGTTCTAAGGTGTCATCCATCTGCTCCAGGCTTAGGAATTCATGTTAATAAATTTCCCACCATTAGGGAGGAAATAGTCCCACCCTGGAGAATCCTGATGTGGCATGGATGGAGATCTGCTGAGATGGAAAAGGTCTGATCTGCCTCTGACAGGAAAAGGGGACTTGGCTCTCACTCTCCCCTGTAAGGCAAGGCCTTAGGGGAGCCCACAGGATGGTGGGGATGGATGATCTTTAAAGGTTTATTCCAACCCAAGCTGTTGTGTGGCTTTGTATCAGACTTTCCTGGAGTGTCTGTGATTCCAGCAGATGAAGCTCTGCTCCAGAGGCACTCAGCTCAGGGATATCTCCTTTTCCACCCACCTGCTCCTTCCCTTTCTTAGCATCTGCCAACACCCCTGGGGTGCTCCCCTGAACCCTGTGCAGTGGGTGCTGTGCAATTCCCAATCTCTGCCACGGCAGCACCAGAATAAATCCCCAAATTATTCCCATTATTGCTTCCAGAGGTGTTGACCTCGGACACATCTGCCACAACAGAGAAAGCTCTGGACGTGCCACAGGCTGGGACAGGCTGTGGCCTTGCAGTGCTCCCCATTCCATGGTTTCTGCCCCTGGTTTCCCAAGAACTCACATCCTGGTTGGTCATGTCCCAGTAGGGCCGTTCTCCGTAGGACATCACCTCCCACATGACTATTCCATAGCTCCACACGTCGCTGGCCGAGGTGAACTTTCGGTACTGAATGGCCTCAGGTGCCGTCCATCGGATCGGGATCTTCCCCCCCTGCGGGATAAAAACAGGGGATGGGAACAGAGACAGCAGGAGCAACTGGAAAATAGCAGTGTCCACAATATCTGCCTGTGGCATTCTGGTAAAATGCCAGAAGGAAGGGAGCACAGGACTGTCTATCCCTCAGGGTGGATGTGGATTGTCCAGCCACGCTGGAAGCCTTCAGTGATGATGATTCTCCCCATTTGGTGTCCCACCCACCTCCTGAGGAAAGAGCTTTTCCTGTTGTTCACCTTGAACCTCCCCAGCCATGTTTTTGTGTATGATCTCTTACTGTATGGATGCTAAATCTGAACCAGAGTGCCTGTGGTTATTGCAGGCTGTGTGGCTCGGTCCTGCCTGAGAGCTAGCCTGGGAAATTCATGGGAGGATTTGAAAACAATCCTCAAAGACAGAAAACAGCCCTTGCAGGTGCTGTTTGTCTGTCTCTTGTTTTCTTTGCAGGAGAAAGTCAGGAGGTGGGGTACACCACTGACCAATGATGGTGATGTAGCAGTTTACTAACCAATAAGAGTTTCCTTTCTGTACTTTCCACGAAGCAGTCTATAAAACAAGTCTAAAGTAATAAACTAAAGGAATTCTCCTGTTCTGACTCCATGAGAGTCTGTGTTGTCTCTCTCCTCGCCATTCCTAATAGAGTGACATTATTGTATCACCTGGTGCCACTGCAAAGAGTTTGGCTCTGATCTCTTTGTTACTGTCCTGAAGGTCACTTAGAGGTGTCCCCTCAGTCCCTTCTTCATCACCTCCACCAAGGGCAGCTCCTTCCCCCTGCCTCCTGCTCCACTGATCCTCAGCATGGCAAACTGCCCGTGGAGCTAAGAGGGTCTTTGGTAGAAACTGAATGGCCAGGAATGTCAAAAACCCAAACTGATCTCACTCCATCCTTCTGCTGTCACCTGGCTGCCTCCAGAGCAGAGTAAAGGGAATTAGAACACCTTCCTTTCAGCCTTTTGCACTCTTTGAAGTCAGCAATACACCGTTTCTAGGCTGGGTGCTGTCTGTGGATATGCAGCTGGTCCAGAAGGCTCTGATCCTTCAGGGTGGGATGGGGGGTCACTGGTGGGAAATGGGATGGAATTGGTGAGCACTGGGGTTTCTGTCACCCAGCTCTGGAGAAATCAGGACTCTGCAATGAGGAGTTAAGCACAGGAGTGGCACACACAAATGGGGACACAGGGATTGAAAGCTCTGCTTAAGCCCTTCCTGCCTCCTGATTTTCTACCAAGGGCTCTGGACTTGAGCCATTCACTCAAGGGACCTTCTGAAGGGAAAATCTTCCCCTGTGCTGTGTTTTGTGGCTGTGAGAAGATTAAAAACCATTCTCTTTTGTCAATGAACAACTGCCATGTCTTATTAAGGGTCTCCCAGGACTTCACAGTACTCAGCCCCAGTCCATGCCAGATAATGAAAAAAGATAAATGTTCCTTAATCATCTCACAGCCACAAACCTCAGACAAAATATTGTGGTTTCCACAAGAGGGGAAGAGGAAGCAACCCATACCAAACAGGATGTCCTCTCCACCAGGAAGACTCTTGACAGAACTCCTGCCAAACTTGATTTTAAAAATGGCTAAAAAGAAGTCCTAAAGTAGAAATTAAGACTTTTGGAGGATTCTTGTGGAAACTCACTTCAGTGAGACCTCCCATCTCTGTGGGGTCTGACCTGGAGCTTCCTGAGGTCCAGCATGAACCTCCCAGGCCACAGCTTGTGGCTTCTGCCCACCCATGGGCACAAGGTCACTGGGAGAACGATGATAAAAACCATTTTGCAGAGGAAGATACTTCTGATACAGTAGGTGCACATAATCTGTCGTTATGGATAATGAATGTCCTGCTACACTGCCCACAGATCAAGAATAAATATGGGGTGACAAATTTATTACTGGAGAGAAAAGCTACAGGCACAAAACCAGGGATGGAGAGCAGCAGTAAACATCATGTATTTAGTTAACGAAGGGAAAGTTAATTGGCTGTAAGGAACATGTTGTGAAAAAGAAATGTTATTAGTGTTTGTAAAAACCACTGATGGCTGTGTAAGATGGAGGAGTTGAAGGATGAGAATAAACCCACACATTTTTAGGTGTTTCTTAGGTATTCAACTACTGATAAAATTTACTAAGAGCTATGGCAGGCATCTCATCACTGCCAGCTTCAAAAGACCCAGGAGAGGTGATTTCCTACAGGTCATGCTCCAGCTCTGTCAACACTGATTTCCAAGAATTCCAGCTGTGGGCATTGATCCTGATGCACTGTACAGAGCGTTTCTGTGTGGTATTTATGAGATCTCCTTGCTGAGCTCTCACTGAGAAAAATCAAATAATCCTCTGGTCCTGGGGCACCTTCTGCAGCCTGACACCAGCCCAGAGTTTGTGGTGGCTCTTGTGGTCCTGGGAAGTTGCTGCAAGAACGTGAAGTCATTTTTAGGAGTGCTTTTCTGTTTAATTTGGATACTCTCTGGAAGATCAGTATCTAGTATCTGGCACCCACCCACACTTCCTACGCTTCAGTCTGTCCTTCCTGGGGCTGAGCAAGGGAGATGAGATGAGGAAGGACAGCAGGGCAGCAGGACTGCACAGTGATGGTAAAAAACCCAGACTTTCTGCCCTGGCAACAAATCTGTCAGGGCAGCATCTCATCTTAAAGGTGAATCACACAAGGGTGGGTGTCACCCTGAAAACTCAGCTTCTGAGCTTGCTGCCATGGTTTTCTAAGGACTTTCCCAGGACAGCAACTGTAAACATAGATATGTGTACATTCTTTCTGTTCCACGTCTTGTGATGGGCATCTCTCATGTGCAGTGCGGTGGGAAAGTGTTATCCTGACCATCCCATCCCTGGCTGTGGTCAGAAACCTATAAATCCTGGGAGGAAAAATAAACTCTCTCTTCTTTTCACCACACCTCGAGCTGTGTGAGTGTGATCTGTTCATCTCCAGCAGCAACAGGAGGGTGCATGATCCCAACCAAGGGCTTTTCATGGACATGTGTGTGTTTGCAAACGTGTTTGGAGGAAGTCTCAACTATCCACAGGAGCGACAGGACCTTGGAAGGGAAAACCTTCACTTCATTCCACTGGTCTTTTATGGATGCTAAATCTGTACAGTGCCTGTACAGATTACAGGCTGCACAGCTCCTCAGGCTTGCCTGAGAAAGTAGTCTGGGAAAAACATGAGAAAGAATTAAAACAATCCTCAGGAACACAAAACAGCCTTGCAGGTGTTGTTATGTGTTCCTTGTTTTCCTTGCAGGAGAAAGTCAGGGGGGTGGTGACCCCACTGACCAATGATGGTAATGGTTTACTAACCAATAAGAGTTTCCTTTCTGTACTTTCCACGTATCTGTCTATAAAGCAGGCCTGCAAGCAATAAACTGAAGGATCCTCTTGTTCTGACTCCCTTGAGAGTCTGTGTCGTTCTTTCCAGCCGTTCCCAATTAGAACGACAGTCTTTTTCATCCTTTCCACTGCTGACACCCTGAAAAACCGCTCCGTGCTGCCACGGGGGGACATCCCCCCTTTCCTTTTCCCACTCAATTCCTTCACCCTGGCTGGCAGAGCAGCATTACCAGAGCGCTGGTGTAGGTGGGGTCGGAGGTGTCGTCCTCCAGGAAGCGGGAGAGGCCGAAGTCAGACACTTTGCACACCAGGTTGCTGTTGACCAGGATGTTGCGGGCGGCCAGGTCCCGGTGCACGTAGTTCATGTCCGCCAGGTACTTCATGCCCGCGGCGATGCCCCGCAGCATCCCCACCAGCTGGATCACCGTGAACTGCCCGTCGTTTTGCTGAGGGACACGGGGACAGAGGTGACAGGAGTGGATTTGCAGCCCCTCGTGGCCAGGCAGAAGCCAGGAGGCTCCTTCCACACCCATGGCGGGATATGCCATGAGTACATTCCCTCCCAGAGCAGATCTCTAATCGCCTCACACATCCCAA